>NW_004443947.1:686727-757548 GCF_000243295.1 Trichechus manatus latirostris | reverse complement strand
AGTCTATTTTGTCAGAGATTAATATTGCCACTCCTGCTCTTTTTTGATTGTTGTTTACTTGATATATTTTTTTCCATCCTTTGAGTTTTAGTTTGTTTGTGTCTTTGAGTCTAAGATGTGTCTCTGGTAGGCAGCATATAGACCGATTGTGTTTTTTTCATCCATTCTGCCACTCTGTCTCTTTATTGGTGCATTTAGTCCATTTATATTCAGTGTAACTATTGATAAGTATGCATTTAGTTCTGTCACTTTGATGTCCTTTTTTTTGTGTTGTTGACAGTTTCTTTGTCCCACTTAATTTTCTGGGCTAAGTCATTTTTCTTTATGTATTTTCTTTTCATCTTTTTCATTGTTGTTGATTTTGTATTTGCTGAGTCTTAATGTTTTTCTTGGTTTTTATTTTGATGTGTAGGATTGTTAGTTTCCTTTGTGGTTCTTAATATTTACCTCTATTTTTCTAAGTTTAAATCAAGCTTTTATGTCTTTATATCACCTTGACTTCCTCTCCATATGAAAGATCTATGACTACATTTTTTAGTCTGTCTTTTTTGTTTTAATGTTGTCATCTTTTACATATTGACATCTCTGATTCCCTATTTTCAGCATTTTAGCTTTGATTTATTTTTGTGACTTCCCTATCTGGGTTGATATCTGGTTGCTCTGTGTTCCAGTCTTGGGTTGTTATCTGATGTTATTGATTTTCTAACTGGAAGGGTCCCTTTAGTATTTCTTGTAATTTTGGTTTGGTTTTTGCAAATTCCCTAAACTTCTGTTTATCTGGAAATGCCCTAAGTTTACCATCATATTTGAGAGACAGTTTTCCTGGGCATAGAATTCTTGGCTGGCAATTTTTTTCCTTTAAGGCTTTCTATATGTTATCCCATTGCCTTCTTGCCTGCATGGTTTTTGCTTAGTAGTCCGAGCTTAGTCTTATTGACTCTCCTTTGTAGATGACTTTTTATCCTTAGCTACTCTTAAAATTCTCTATCTTTCGTTTTGGCAAGTTTGATTATAATATGTCTTGGTGACTTTCTTTTGGGATCTACCTTGTGTGCGGTTTGATGAGCATCTTGGATAGATATCTTCTCCTCTTTCACAGTATCAGGGAAGTTTTCTGTCAACACATCTTCAACAATTCTCTCTGTATTTTCTTCTATCCCCCCTGTTCTGGTACTCCCATTACTCGTAGGTTATTCCTCTTTATAAAAGAGTCCCACATAATTCTTAGGGTTTCTTCATTTTTTAAAATTCTTTTATCTGATTTTTCCTCAAATAAGTTGGTGTCAAGTGCTTTATCTTCAATTTCACTAATTCTGACTTTGATTGCCTCAATTCTGCTCCTATGACTTTCTGTTGTCTAATTCTGAAAATTTTACTGTTAATCTTCTGGATTTCCGTTTGCTGTCTATCTAAGGATTCTTGCAGCCCATTAAGTTTATCATTGTGCTCTTCTATAATCTTCTTAAGTTCCTCTATTTCTTTGTCTGTGTGTTCCTTGGATTGTTCTGTGTTTTGCCTGCTCCCCTTCCTGATATCTTGAAGAGTTCTGTATATTAATCTTTTGTATTCTTCCTCTGATAATTCTAAGAAGTTCTCTTACGCTGGAAAATTTCTTGATTCCTTGTTTTGGGAGCTTGCTGAAGCCATCACGATCTGCCTCTTTATGTGATTTGACATTGACACTTGTCTCCAAGCCATTGATAAGTTATTATATTTTTAAATTTTGTTTGCTTACTGTATCCTAGCTTCTTGTTTTGTTTTGATATGCCCAAACAGGCTGCTGGCGTGAGCTAGTTTGATTACTGTTGCTTTTGAAGCTCTAACGTCCTGTCACCAGGTGGTTAGATCTGTTACTAGTTATGTGAGACCAGGAGTCCGTTTACTTTTCTCGTATGGATTCAGCTCAGGTGTCCAGATAGTTGGTCACCAAGTGTGTGGTGCCAGCTCTCACCTACAGTCCTAGATGGGCAAGGGTGATTGGTCTGGCTGCAGTAGGGGGTCACACACTGAGCAATGCAGGGGGATGACAGCTCCCCCTGAGTGTCTGGGAGGAAAGAGTGTCCCTGTTCCTGAGTGCATAGGTGGGGGGGGTGGTTTGCAGCCAGACTATGGGCACCCAGTGCTGATGGCTGTAAGGACTGGTAGGCACCATTTATTCTTGGATCCCTGTCACAGGTGGCTAAGTGGTGTGGGTAGAGCCTCCAGTCCTCAGGCCCCTAATGTGGGTAGGTGAGGACGCTGCTTCATGGGCAGAGTGGTATCAAATGTCACGAACCTACCATTCCACCATATAGCTGATACAGTGAAGTTAGGCTTCAGGTATATACCCTGGTGTACTGTGCTAATGAGGGCTACGCTGTTGAAATGGGCCCACAGAGGTCTATGCAGGGGTGAAAGGTATTCAAAGTCCGTGGACCCCTTACGCCTGTGCCTAGGCAAAAGAGCTGTGCCTAGCCTTAGTTCCTGGCTTAGGGGAGCTGGCAGATTATTTTTTCCTGTTTGTTAATCTGTTCCCTCTCCAAGTCTGGGAGACTGGCTCAGGGCGCAAGATGGGTCCTACTTTCGGCCCAGGGGATGCAGCAATTGCTGAAGCCAGCCCAGGACTGGTGCAGAGTGGGGAAAGAGCGGGTAAATGGGAGGCAGTTTCTTCCCAAACGGGGTATTTTTGATCCGCAGCGTAGGTTAAATGCATGTACTTATGTTTTGCTGATTGAGCACTGCTTTTCAATGGCTCTGGAGGCATGAGCAGACTCTGCTGCTCAGTCTCTGCCGACATGGAAAATGCATCCCAAATCCCACTGCCTGCCTCAGTTCGCATGCCAGCCGATCCAGCCTGCAGGGCGCCGGCTCCTGCAGGGTCAGGTCTGGCAACTCCTCACTGCTTCTGAACTGTCTCTCCCTCCCCCTGCCACTCAGTCTGATTCCTCAACTTTGCCTTTGATGTTCAGGGCTCCTAGATTGTCATATATAATCGATTCACTTGTTTTTTCGGGTCTTTGTTATAAGAGGGACCACTGGAAATGTCTGACTACTCTGCCATCTTGGCCCTACCTTGCTATATATATTTTTCAATGGAATGGTCCCTTGGAAGAGCTTTTGGAAGGAAGCTAACTTTTAAAATTGTTCTAAGTTTTTCTCTCCGACCTGATTGTCAGCTCCCTGAGGACAGTGTGATGGATGAATTGCAACCCCTAAAATATGTGTTGGAATCCTAATCCCTGTACCTGTGGATGTGAGCCCATTTGGAAAGCTGGGTTTCTTTGTTATGTTAATGTGGCTATACCAGTGTAGAGTGTGTCCTAAACTGAATCACTTTTGAGTTATAGAAAAGGCAGATTAGACACAGAGGCATGCACATGGGGGAAGACAGATATCATATGAGGATCATCTACGAGGCTAGGAACCAAGCAAGGCCCAGGGGCTACTGACAAAGAAGGGATCAACCCAGTTGAGACCCTGATGTGGACTTCTGGCCTCCAGAACTTTGAGAAAATAAGTTTCTATTCTTTAAAGCCACCCACTTGTGGTGTTTCTGTTACAGCAGACTGAGATAAGTAAGACAGCATCCTAACAATCTTGGTGCTGGGCCCAGTGCTACGCCTGTGCTTTGCTCACTAAGGATGAGCCAGATGTCCAGCAGGGCCCCCTGCCCTGGAGCCCTTACTCACTGTGTTGAAGTACTCGACGCCAGTGGCTTCAAATGCCCTTGCCACAGCCTGGGTTGTGGCCACACAGGCAAGAGGGTGGCCATTGCCAATGGGCTTGCCCATGGTGACAATGTCGGGGACAAAGTCCTCTCCCTGCAGCTGGAAGGCCCAGAAGTGCTTGCCCACACGACCAAAGCCAACTTGAATCTCATCGGCGACAAAGACCCCTCCGGCCCTGTGGACGTGCCTGTAGCAGAGGAGAGAGAGCTGATGGGGATTGCAGGGTGTGAGATCTTGAGGCTCTGAATCCTGGCTTTGTCACCAGTAAGGTGGAAGTCTTGGGCTAATGGCTGGCCTCTGGTTCCTCAGGGTTTTTTTTTTCAAAATTCTGGCAAACAGGCCAGGCTGAGGTTGGGGTTCAGGAAAAGGGTTGGGAAATCCCATTAGTATCCTTCCCCCCATCACCATCATGGGGGCAGCCCCCTGCCACCTACTCACTCAGCCACTCTTGGGAAGTAGCCTTCAGGGGGAATGATCTGCCCTCCCACGCTGGGCAGAGACTCCATGAAGAACGCTGCAATCTGTGGACAGGAGGGGGTGTCAGGAATGACCTGGCTGAGTGGAGTGGCCAGCTCAGCGTGTCCTGCTGACATGGCTCAGTGCTGGCTGCAAGAGGACCAGGGAAGCCACTTATGAGCTTGACTGTGGGCTCCACAACAAAAGGAGAGGTTGTGATGCTGTTTTCTTTCAGCTTCAAACCAACTCTTACCACTGGGATGCCCCCAGGCCTCCTGTGTGCCCCACACTAAAGGCACTGATTATCCTCATAAGACTGCTCTTTCCTTCTATCCCTTATCTGGTGACCAGCACTACTCCTGTCCCACCCCCAGGACAGAAATCGTTGATCCTCCCCCCAATCCAATTAGGCAACACACCCCACTGGCTCTCCCTCTGTGACTTCTCTGGAGTCCACTCCTTCCCTCCATCTGTAAGCTCTGGCCTCCTGGCAGACCTGCCTGTTTCCGCCCCTGGACTCTGGCAACTGTCTCCTAACTGTTTTCCTCTTCCAGCCCCCTCCTCTGCACGCCACCAGAGAATGTGTCAACCCTGAGGTCTGAGCTCGGTGCTCTCCTGTGGATGCTGCCCTGCACAGATCCCTTCATGACCCTCTGCTGCTTAAGCAATGACTTTTGATCTGTGCTCTGCCTTAGAGGGGATTCAAGGCCACTGCAGGGATGAAGGATGGGTTGATGGGATGGGAAGCCCGTCTCCCTCCTGTTGGGACCAGAGTAATTCTCTTTTCACATTTTATATAATTGGGTGAAGAGCATCTAAACACAGAGGCCTGCATGACCTAGTCCAAGTGGCCCTGTTTTGGTCCCTGCAACCTCCAGGCCACACAGTTGCTTTCCTCTGCCCTGTAGCCTGTGCTCAGCTCATCACTCCTCCAGAGGAGCCTTCCTCATTCTGGAGAACCTCACCTTGTCTCTAACGGCCTCCTGCCTGCTCTCACGTGGCCATCCCCATTCCCGGGTACCACATGTCCCTCCAGCCCCCCACCCCCCATCTCCACCACGCTGCTCTGGTCAGGCCTTCCTGGGATGGATTACCCAACAAGCAAGGTACATACAGGTTACTTGTACTTACTAACTAATCTGAAGTGACGATGTGGTGAGACCCATGTGAAATTATGCACTACAGATTAGTAAGTAAGCACAAGTAAGCCTGTGTATACCATGCTTGATGGTTAATCCACTCCTGAGGCCTCCCAATCACTCACTCAAACCCCCAGTCTCTTCAGGGTCACCTGCCTGCAGGCTGGTCATTCAAACCACCCTCCACACAACCTGAGGGTGCTCTCTAGAGCACAGCTTTGGTCTTCAAACACTCCTGTGGATGCCTTTACCTCCAGGGAAGAGTTCTAGCCCACAGCACCTGAGGCCCGGGGGCAACTGGGCCTTGCGTGCCTCTCTAGGCTCATCCCCAACCCGCTCAGCCTGTCCCCACCTCTATGTGGCTCGTCCCCTGTGGGCAAGGGTACCCACTATCTATTCTAGAGGATGTCTATCCTCTTCTACTCTCTGACCCCATGCTGCGTGGCTAACTCCTATTCACCTGTTACTACTGATATCAAGTAGCACCTCTGATATGGATTGAATTGCGTCTCCCCAAAATATGTGCTGGAATCCTAACCCCTTTACTTGTGGATGTGACCTAAGCTAATGCAATAAAATCACCTTCCATAATGCAATCTAATGTAATGTAATCAAGGGATCAGTTGAGGTTATGGCAGTGTAGAGTGGCTCCTAAACCTATCACTTCTGTGTTATAAAAGGAGCAGATCAGACACAGAAATATGCACACATGGGGGGAAGACAGATGCCATGTGAGGCTCGTCTACAAGCCAAGCAAACAATGAATGCCCAGGACCACCTACAAGGAAGGAATTGACATGAACAAGACCCTGACTTGGACTTTTAGCCTCCAGAGCTATTAGAAAATAAATGTCTGTTCTTTAAAGCCACCCACTTGTGGCATTTCTGTTACAGCAGCACGAGGAAACTAAGATACCCTCCTCCAAAGACCCCTCCTTCCCACCCACACCCACCAGCCTGGGTTAGGCCTCCCCTGCCAGGTCTCCCACCACACCAGGGACATCTCTCTATCCATGCCCTCATCAGTGTACTGAAACTCTCTGCTGGACTACTTAAGGGCAAGACCTGGCCTGCCTCCCCTCTGGGCTCCCAACATCCTGCACACAGAGGGCGTGACATCTGGTGCTAGCAGGACTCAGCAGGTACAAGGGGCGGTTACCTTCCTGCCCCTCTCCCGGGCGCTGTCGATCACATGCTTTACGTCACTGGCATAGGCCTCTGCAGGGTTGGGGTGGTCCTCCCGGTAGGGGCCCCGGTAGGTGTCTGGGAGTGGTGCCTGTGGGGGGTGACAGCTCCGTGTCACTGTGTGTATGGGTGGGCCCTGACCTGCTGCTGATGTAGGCAGTGCATACCACGTGGACCCACTCCTTCTGGCCGTCCAGGTTCCGGAACTTGTAGGGGCTGATGTCAATCAGGGAGCTCAGGTGTCCGTGATATGCACTGGGGAGGAGAGGGAGGTGGGCTTAGGCCCAGGCCAACATGGACTCCTCTGCCTGCCTCAGAAAACGCAGGGAATGCCAACCCCTGTCACAGCACCCCATCCACAGGCTGGGAGTCAGCAAGGCTTCCTGGCAATGTCATCTACTAGCTACAAAATGAGGGCTCATTATTTAACTGTTCTGGCTCCAGCTTTCTTCTTCAGGATCACACTGAGTCTTAAAGTGCAACCATGCTCCAAGCCTGGCCCTCGGTCTTGGGCACATCAGACTCAATACAGGGGAGTGACTGTTGGGACCCACCCCCCATTTGTCAGTTTGTCATGCTGTGATGGCTTGCTTGTTGCTGTGATGCTGGCAGCTATGCTACCGGTATTATCAAATACTAGCAGGGTCAGCCATGGTAGACAGGTTTCAGCAGAGCTTCCAGACTGAGACAGACTCAGAAAGAAGGCCTGGTGATCTACTTCCGAAAATTAGCCAATGAAAACCTTATGGGTCACAACAGAATATTGTCTAACTGAGCGCTGGAAGATGAGCCCCCTAGGTTGGAAGGCCCTCAAAATACAGTAGTCACAGCAATGGACTTGAGCATACCAAAGATCATGGAGATGGTGCAAGACCTGGCAACGTTTTGTCCCATAGCACATGGGGTCACTGTGAGTCGGAGCCGACTTGATGGCAACTAACAACAATAGCTGTCAGGACAGCTTTAATATTTTAAAGGTTATAAGATGGACTTTCACCACATTACAAAGCATTCTCTGCTCCCTAGGAGGTGCCCTTGCAGAACAATGGGACTCAGGGAAAGAGCCTCTGTGGGGTCTCTGTGGCCCACTCCCCTGCCTGTCAGGTTTCCCTGCAGTCGCTCAAGCCCCTCACCCTGCCTGGCCTAAGGCATCCTGGGATGGTTACTCTTATGTGTTCACCTGGCTAGGCTATGGTGCTCAGTTGTTTGGTCAAACAGTAGTCTAGATGCTGTTATGTTGTTGCTGTTAGGTGCTGTCGAGTAGGTTCTAACTCATAGCGACCCTATGTACAACAGAACGAAATACTGCCTGGTCCTGCGCCATCCTCAGAATTGTTGTTATGCTTGAGCCCGTTGTTGCAGCCACTATGTCAATCCATCTCGTTGACGGTCTTCCTCTCTTTCACTGACCTTCTACCAAGCATGATGTCCTTCTCCAGGGACTGGTCCCTCCTGATAACATATCCAAAGTACATGAGATGAAGTCTTGCCATCCTTGCTTCTAAGGAGCATTCTGGCTGCACTTCTTCCAAGACAGATTTATTTGTTCTGGCAGTCCTTGGTATATTCAATATTTTTCACCAACACCATAATTCAAAGGAATCAATTCTTCTTTGGTTTTCCTTATTCATTGTCCAGCTTTCACATGCATATAAAGCAATTGAAAATACACCATGGCTTGGGTCATGCACACCTTAGTCCTCGAAGTGACATCCTTGCTTTTTTTTTTTAAAAAAAAAAACACTTTAAAGAGGTCTTTTGCAGCAGATTTTCCCAGTGTAATACGTCGTTTGACTTCTTGACTGCTGTTACATGGGCGTTGATTGTGGATCCAAGTAAGATGAAATCATTAACAACTTCAGTATTTTCTCTGTTTATCATGATGTTACTTATTGGTCCAGTTTTGAGGATTTTATTTTTCTTGTAGATATTAAAAAAAAAAAAAAAAAGTAACCAGTTGCTGTCGACTTGACCCTGACCCATAGCAACCCCATGTGTGTCAGAGCAGAACTGTGCTCCACAGGGTTTTCAGTGGCTGATTTTTCACAAGTAGATTGCCAGGCTTTTCCTCTGAGGTGCCTCTGGCTGGACTCAAACCTCCAAATTTTTGGTTAGCAGCTGAACGCATTTAACTGTTTGCGTCACCCAGGGGCTCCATGAAGTAGTTACAAGCGTTAAATCAGTTGGCCTTAAGTAAGTAGATTACCCTCCATAATGTGCGTGGGCCTTATCCAATAAGAGGAATGAGGTCTTGAGAGAAAAAAGAATTTTCCCAGGGCGTAAACAGCCATCTTGCCAGAATTCCTCCACTCTTCCCGTCACCTGGCCTATGGATTCTGGGTCACAAGTCTACAGGAATCGCCAGCCTGTCACCTAACCTACAGATTTTGGACTTGCCAGTCCCCACAATCATGTGAGCCAATTCCTTAAAATACTTAAATCAATCTCTCTCTCTCTATATACGTATATATCTTAAAAAAAAAAAAAAGAACAAGCCCTTTGCCGCTGAGTCGATTCTGACTCATGGTGGCTCCATGTGTTACAGAGCAGAACTGCTCCACAGGGTTTTCTTGGCTGTGATCTTTATAGAAGCAGATCACTAGGTCTTTCTTTCGAGGTGCTGCTGGGTGGTTTCAAACCACCAACCTTTAGATTAGCAAGTGAGTGCAAACCATTTTTGCCACCCAGTGACCTTATATATATCTTACTGGGTTTGTTTCTCTAGAGGACCCTGACTAAGACACATCAGAAGTCAGGGTCTCAGTGATCCCCAACAAGTTCCCAGGCCCAAGGCTTCTGGGAGGGGTAGGGCTGTGAGTGGGACTTACTGGTCCAGCACCACCACATCCTGGTGTCCCGTGTACTGGCGGGCCAGCCTCAGGGCCAGGTCGTTGGCTTCTGACCTGTGGCAGAAAAGGTGGGTGCTGCTCAGACAGCCGTCCGAGGGCACAGTCACGGCAGTGCTGCTGCCCTGCTCTCCCACCTGGAGACAGCTTCCCACAGACAGACCCTTGGGAAGGAGGGGCCCCTCCACCAGCAAGATGGTTCTCAGGATACCACTCACTCACTTGCTCACTCAGTGTTTATCAAACGCCTTCTCTGTGCTAGGCATGGTGGTTGGAGCTGGGGGCTAATATAGTAAGTAAAACAAACCAGCCCTGGCCCTCCTGGAGCTTACATTCTAGTGTGTATCATAGAAGCAAAAGGATGCGGAGAAAGGGGGTGCCAGATGGCCCTGCTTTAGACCGGGGGCCTGGGAAGGCCCTATGAGGGAACACGGGCACTGATTTCTGAGGGCCAAGGACCAGCCACTTACAGAAGTTTCCTGGCAGATGGAGCAGCACACATCAAGGCCCTGCGAGGTAAACGAGCTGGTGTGCCCAGGGACCCAAGAGAGGAAGGGGCAGGGCAAGGTCTAACCAGAGCCTTGTGGGCCTCGGGAAGAGCCTAGGTTGAATTCTTAGTTCCATGGGAAACCACTGAAGAGTTTTAATCAGAGAAGTGACATGACTCAACCCATTTCAGGAGGAAGCCTTTGGCTGTGTGTCTAATTGAGTAGAAGGAATGAAAAGTGGGAGAGGGCAGACTTAGAGGAGGATGTCCAGGGAGAGCTGGGAGTGGACAGATTAGAGATATCCGGTACAGACTAGGCAGGGCTGGGCACAGTACCGGGAGGGGGTGGGAGGCTCCTGCCTTGTGTGACTAGTACATGAGGGAACCATTTAGGAGGACATTTATGGGCTGGGGTGTAGGGGGATGGTATTCTTGGTAAGGCATGGAGTAGGTGCCCAGGACTGGTGGGGGAGAGTCAATGCCAATTCCCATACCAGGTGCTGGTGGAAGACAAGCAAGAGCTCACTTTTGGACACGTTAAATTGGAGATGTTTGTCAGACGTGAGGTAGGCAGTTAAAACGCGAGTCTGGAACACATGGGCAACATCTAAGCTCAGGACATAAATCTGCAAGTCATTCAGCCTACAGATGATAGTTACAGCCACGGGGATGGATGAGGCCACGTAGGGAGAGGGCTTGGAGAGGAAATGGCCCAGGATCAACCCCGAAGAGCAAAGGAGGAGGAGCCAGCAAAGGAAACAGAGGAGAGAGGCTAGAGAAGTTGGAAGGAAACAGAGAGCACAGTGTGCTGGAAGCCAGAAGGGAAAGAAGCATCTCCCGAGAAAGTGGTTCAGTCCATCAAGTACTGCCAAGAGACAGAGTATGACAGGGCAGCAAAGAGGCCACTGGATTTGGCACCATGGAAGTCACTGGAACCCACACGAGAATACATGTGGTGGAGGAAGCCGGCAAAAATATTCCTTCTTCTAGGCCCCAAGAACACTGACTCCTGGGCCCAGCTCCCTGCTCTTCCCAAAGAAACTGACTAGGAGCCTGACGGTCTTTGGTTCGCACTCTGGCTCCACCCTTTCCTGGATGGATAACCCTGGGCAAGCTGAACTGCTATCTCCTTATCTGTAAAATGAAGCTAGCAATTCCGAGAAATTACTGGGGGACTAATGAATGTACTATGTAGATGGCAATGATGGTGGTAGTAGTCATTACCATACTCCAAACACTGCTACTTTGAGTTGCCGAAATGTTCTCTCCCACGTACGCTGCACTGATTCCAGGTACACTTTATCTATCCCTTTCTGTATCCACTGCCCTAGTTCACGCTACCATCCCCTTTCACCTGGCTGCTGATTGGTTCCTAATAGTGTCCAGTCTTGCTCTCCCCTAGTCCTCATTACATCACTTCCCTGATTAAAAGCCTTCAATGGCTTCCAAAGCTTTTAGGATAAAAACAGATTCCATACTTGGCTGCTTAGGCCCTGGGTGATGGGGTCCTGCCATCCTCTCCAGTGTCAGCTTGCACCCTCTCCCTTCCCTCACGGGCCTTCTTTCAGTTCCTCAAATGTGCTGGCATGCTGTGCCCTTCCTGCCGCAGGGCCTTTGCATAGGCTGTTCCTTTCAATGGAGTGGGCAGCACCCTCCCCTTCCGCCTCACTTAGTTGTCTCCTGGTTAGTTTTTAGCTCTCAGGTTAACATCACTTATCCAGGGATGCCTTCCCTGACCCCCTGGAACAGGTCGTGTCCCCTTCATTACACCCTGCACTCTTCTTCCAGACACTGATCCCACTTTGTAATCCTGCATTTCCCTGAAGAGTCACTTGAGGTTTCTGTTCCTCACTGAGCAACTTGAGTGCAGAGGTTTGGGCTGTATCCCTCAGTACTGTGCTGTGGACTTGTGGGGCAGACAGAAATCATGGAATTTATCACCTCATTAACCCCCAACAATGATCCGGGAGGGGAGCTAACTGCATCCCTGACTAAGAGACAAGGAGACTGGGTCTGACACATAACCCATCAGGGTGCAAGCTAGGCTGGTCGGGAGCCAGGCACATCAAGGGCTGCCCCTCCCTGAAGTCCACGAGGTCTGCTACTCCATGTTCAACCCACTTGAGCAACTCTCTTGCATTGTTTCACCCTCCTGCCAGGGCTGGTGCAGTCCACTTACCCAGAATTCAGGAAATAGAACACACAGAGCTGCTCTGGCAGGGTCTCTGCAAGCCTCCGCGCATAATTGACGATGTTGTCATGCAGGTACCGGCTGTTGGTGTTGAGCACCTGGTTCTGTTCATGTGCCGCTTGGACCACGAGAGGATGGCAGTGCCCAACTGGAAGAGGCCACTCAGTCACCTGGCCGGCCCCTTTTGGCCAGTCCCACTGGGCCTCCCCCAGGCCAATTCTAGAGAGGGGGACCTAGGAAGCAGTTGCTGAGATCTAGCAGAAGGAAACAGAGCCCTGGTGGCGCAGTGGTTAAGAGCACGGCTGCTAACTAAAACTTTGGCAGTTTGAATCCACCAGCTGCTCCTTGGAAACCCTATGGGGCAGTTCTACTCTGTCCTATAGGGTCACTGAGTTGGAATTGACTTGACAGCAGTGGATTTTTGGTTTTGTCAGAAGGAAACAGTTCTCTGGCAGAAAGCATCTGGGAGACCCTGCCTGGAAAACCCATGTCTTTAAGGAGGCTTCCTGAGGCCTTCTTTTTGACAAGGGCAGGGGGTCTGTCAGCAAGCTTGACTTCACCAGTCAGTGGGGACTACAGGTCATCTAGATTGCCAGAAGTCAAGGACCATGACAACAGCGAGCGTATTGAGAGCTCACTATGTGTCAAACCAAAAAAAGAACCAATCAGCTGCCGTTGAGTTGATTCCTACTTATGGAGACCCCATGTGTGCCAGAGTAGAATGTGCTCCATAGGGTTTTCAATGGCTGTGATCTTTCAAAAGTAATCACCAGGCCTTTCTTCAGAGGCATCTCTGGGTGGATTCAAACCGCCAAGCTTTCAGTTTGTAGCTGAGTGCTTAACCGTTTGCGTGGCCCAGGGAGTACCATGATGTGTCAGGCACATTTGAAGTGACATGAATTAACTCACTTAACCCTCTGAAGCACCTGAAGGTGGGTATGTTATTACATCTATCATGTCTATTTTGTAGATGAGCAAATCAAGCCACAAAGAAATTAAGTAACTTTCCAAGATCACAAAGCTGGTAAGTGGAGGACAGGGATTTGAATCCAGGCAGTCTGGGCTAGGGCCCTTGCTCTTAGCCTCTACTTTATTAACCTCCAATTTGCCTACTGAGTCTCAGGCTCTTTTTCCTTATGTCAGCTCTGGTGGCTCCATATGGATGACTGAATTCCTACTTCAGTTTCCTTAGCCAGCACCTGAGATGGTCACTGGGGCTGAAGTCCTGGGTTATTGGTCATAGCTGGGCCATCTCCTGCTCCTGAGCTCTCCAGCAGCCCCACGCGGGACTGCACCCCCAGACCTAGGTCTCTAGATTAAACATGGCTACTCCTTGGAAACTTACAGATCTACACCGTAAAAACTGAGACTTCTTTGGCCATGAATGCTGGCTGGCTCAACTCAACCCAGGTTCTCCACACCCCTCTGCAGCCTCGTGACACCCTCAGACCAGGCGCACAGCCTTGGCCTCCTCTCCTGCACCTCTAGTCTGAGGGATGATACTGACCGTGAGCCACATTGTTGATGCAATCGAGGTATTCTGCCCCTTGTTCGTCATACATGTACTGTCCCTGGCCTCGGACGATCTTAACAGGATCCTCAGGGAAAAAGAGTCTGCAGGAAGAGCTGTGGGGACAGGTAAGGGGTGGACAACTTTGTCTGAAGATCTGAAGGGTGAGGTCCACCCATCACAGGCCTCCCCTACTCCTTCCCAGTTTCTGAAACAAAAGCTTGAAAGGTGTTGCTTCCCTGTCTCCAGTCTTCCCACTCCATAACCCATTCCATAAACCAGTTGCCTTCAAGTTGACTCCGACTCATGGCCACCCCATGTGTGTCAGAGTAGAACCTGTGCTCCACAGGGTTTTCAAAGGCTGATTTTTTGGAAGTAGATCACCAGGGCTTTCTTCCCAGGTGCCTCTGGGTGGACTCCAACCGCCAACCTTTTGAGTTAATCATCTGCACCACCCAAGGACTCCTCCTACCCCACAGGTGGGTGGAAAGAAGGTATGGGGTAAGAAATTGCTAAAAATTAAATTGTTTCTTAAGTCATTTCAAAGCTACATGGTCTTGCTCCTTCTGCATCTGTCCCTTGGATTGGGGAAAAGGTGGCTGCCCCAGACCCACGTGGCGGGGGGGGGGTGTGTCTTCTTAAGGTTGTTTCCTTGCTGGGAGGGGTGTAAGGGAGGGCACCCACACTGGGTCGCTGGCTCTTAGCCCTAACTTGTCCTTGCCAGCTAGGTGGCCCAGCTGCCCCGCCAGGTGCCAGCCCCAAGCTCTGGCCAGAGGCTGCCTCACTGCCATGTCCCTTCTTAAGCGAAGTCAAATGTGCTTTCTCCAAGGCCTGCCTGTGTAAACTATCCGCCAGCCCCACCTTTCATCTGTCCTTTCAGCCCTTTCCTGGGTCACTCTAAAGCTGCCACTGGGTGAGGTCCTCCCAAGTGCCAGGGCAAAGGCCTTCTGCGGGGGCAAAGACTTCCTAGTGAGATTGCCAAGAGCTCGGGCAGGGGCTGCGGGTGGAGCGGCTCACGAGCGGCAGGGCAGGCCGAGGGCCGGCCCACAGAGGAAGGACGCTAAGGGCGGCGGCCGGGGAGGCGGCAGCCGCAGGGCCCGGGCTGCGCGCGGCTCTGAGCTCCGGACCCCGGACCCAAAGGCCAACGCGGGCCGGAATGAGCAGGGTGAGCCAGGCGGGGCTGGGGGGGGTCGAGGCTCCGCGCCAGGCGTGCGTCATGCGTGTCCCCGCGCCATCCCCCGCTCGCCTTGGTACCCGATGAGCCGCCGCCTCAGGGCCAGAGTCTCGGCCTTTCCGCGCTGGTCCGCGGCCATGGCGCCGGTGCGGCAGTCGGTGCGGCGTCTCGGCCGCGGAAAGAGCGCGCCACGCGGCCCGGCTCAGAGGGACCGCCCGCCTTAGGCCCCGCCCCCTCCGTAGAGGGCACCTTGTGTCCCGCCCCCAAAGTGGCCCATCGCGCGTCTCTTCATTTATTCGTTCGTTCAGCAAAAAAACCTGGCAGGGCCCGCCACCCCCGAATCGGTCCTTGGTAATGGCCACGTGGGAGCCGGGTTTGTGCTTGCGTTGCCTGGTGCTGCTCCGATCACAGTCATCCGGGCCTCGCCCCCCGGATCCTTGCAGTTTCCCTCCCCAGGGAGGGACCCCGGGGTGACCGCGCCTCTGCTCCCGGGCCTTGCAGGGCGCTGAGTTCCCGCAGCCCTCGCCCAGGCCTCGGCTTCAGCCTGTGAGTCGCTTTCCCCTGCGTCAAATGGGATGCGCCGTGAGGATTAAATGGGTGTGTGACAGGCACCCAGCCGAGGGCCTGGCCCACAGAGCTGGGGGCCTAGATCATCCCATCCCCGTGAAGGAGCAGCAGGAAGGGCAGAAGGAGAGCACAGGGCCACTCACTGCTGGTGCTGACCAAGATCACCATGGGCACGGCCTTCAGGGCACCACTATGGTTAATAGAATCTTGGCAGGGTGAACCAACACCAAGAGAATCATATAGTGTTCAGACAGGAAGAGAATTGCCTGAGCCCTATTGTACATGGGAGGAAACAGCTCCAGAAAGGGAAAGGGCTTTGCTCCCAGACTAGCAGAAAGTCAGCAGCAGAGGCAGGACTCAGCTCAGGTCTGCCTGACTCCCAGCCCAGGGAGTGAGGAAAAGGCCTGCAAGGACCTGGGAAGCTGCAGTGGCAGAGAGAGAACCCCTCCGGGGCTGGGCAGTGGGACTTCCTGCTTTGATGATTCCTAGAACCAGGGTTGCAGCCTGGGCAGGGTGGCCTGGGCGGCTGGGGAAGGGGAGGCTCCTGCTTGTCCTTCTTTTTCTGTACCTCTTCATGGTTCCCAGCCATCTGCTTCACTTCCTCATTGCTGCTTTTTTCCTCTGTTCCTCTTAAAATTATAAAATGTCTAAGGCATTTATTAAAGAACATTTGGACTTTCTTATTTTTAACTTTAAAGGGGAATTGAATCTTTTACATGATTCTTGAAAAAAATTCCTCCCAAATTAACTGAGAGGTTGTTTGTGGCCTGTACTTCTTTCCTGAGGTCCCCTCCACCCCCTGCTCTTGTGAAATGTGAGTGGGACCAAGGTCATCGTTTCTCTCAATGTATCTGCTCCTTTTAGGTGGAGAGACCCATAGCCGCCTTCCCACTCTTTGGTTCCAGCTTTTAATGTAATATGTGTGTATTGAGGTTTGAGACTCTTATTTTAGCCCTGTCCAGGCCCAAACTCTTGCCACAGCTAAGGCCCAGGGCAGCTCAGAGAAGTCAGGTTGGCTTAGGGGCTTTGCCTGCTTGAGCTGGAGGGTGAGAAGGCTGCAGCCGGGCCCAGGCCGCATCTTACCGGCTCCAGGGCTGTCCAGGGTCAGAAGGAGATAAAGCTGGAGCCTAGACCAGGTGGGCCTTTCTTGGGCCAAAAGTATCCATGATGGGGCAAGACAACCCCAGGATACCTTTCCTTCTCGTGCTCAGGAAAGTGAAATCCTTCTTGCCTCTGGCCCGTGCTCTCATGCTGGCCCTCTGAGGCAGCATCGGGGGCCAGGGGGGCAGGGGACAGGAAGAAGTGGCTGAGCTAAGATTTGAACCGAGGGCATGGCGTTTCTCAATGGAGGAGGCACTGGCATTCTTGGTGAGACAATTCCTCACTGGGCGGGACTGTCCCATGCACTTGAGACGTTTAATGTCCCTGGACTTGCCCACTGAATGCCAAGAGTGTCTCCCAGTTACTGGACAACCAGAAGCATCCTGCGCATTTCCGGGAGTAGCCCAGGCATCAAGAGGAAGGAGATCTGGGAAGCCCACTCCTCTTGGGCCTCAGATTCATTCGCAAAATGGGGATAGGAATCCTAGTGATTAGTTTATGCACCACATGCAGAGTGCAGGGCGTGGCACACAATACAAAAAACAAAACAAAACAAAACAAAACCAGTTGTGATCAAGTTGATTCTGACTCATGGCAACCTCATGGGTGCAGAGTAGAACTGTGCTCCAAAGAGTTTTCAAGGCTGTGACCTTTCGGAAGTAGAACACCAGGCCTTTCTTCTGAGGGGCCTCTAAGTGAGTTTGAACCACCAGCCTTTTGGTGAGTAGTTGTTGTTAGGTACCATCGAGTTGAGTTCAACTCATGGCAATCCCATGTGACAGAGTAGAACCCTCCCATAGGGTTTTCTAGGCTATAATCTTTACAGAAGCAGGTCACCAGGTCTTTCCCCGCGGAGCCACTGGGTGAGCTCAAACCGACAAACTTTTGGTTAGCAGTTGAGCATTTAACAATTTGTGCCACCCAGGGATTCCTTGGCACACAGTAGAGCTTGATAAATATGCTTCCCTCTCTTCTGAAGGGAGTAGTTTGAGGCAGAACTGCCCTTCGTGGCCGGGAGACCCTCAGCCCCTCAGCCCCTCAGCCCTTGAGGTTCAGCTCTGAGGCAGGGCACTCCCTAATGTCTCAGCCAGGACCTCCAGCAAGTCACTTATTCTTCCATAGTCTCCTTACGCTAGGGAACTGGGGGACCCCAAGCTCTCTGAGGAGTCCAAAACCAAACCCGTTGCTGTCCAGTCGAGACTGACTCAAAGGCAGAGAACTTTGAAGTTTGCAGGCTTGAGTATACAAAGTGAGGCCACAAGGGGGCAACAATGGGCCAAGAATGGCCCTGTCCTGCACAAAGAAGCAGAAAAGGGACTGCCTCGAGTCCCTTGGGTGTGCAGGGAGGGGGAAAACATGGCTTCTACTCCCTCAAGGGCCTGTCTGGCAGTTCAGCTTTGTGCGGGTACCTAACGACTCCATGCCTTGCCAAACAATTTTAGTAAGACAAATTAGAGGGCATCAAAGAACCTGGGTCCAATCCCAAGCTGGCTACCAGGTCCTGGCTGTGCATCCCTGAGCAAGTGACTACCCTCTCTGAGCTTTAGTTTTCCCATATGTAAAATTTAAATGTTGACCCCCTACCATTCCTCCTTCACTGGGTGGGTGAGGGGATCCAGTGAGGTAACTGGGTGGAAAG
Source organism: Trichechus manatus latirostris (assembly GCF_000243295.1). NCBI lineage: Eukaryota > Metazoa > Chordata > Mammalia > Sirenia > Trichechidae > Trichechus > Trichechus manatus. The sequence goes on along the minus strand of NW_004443947.1, from coordinate 739,546 downwards.
AGGAGTGATTTGTAAACAGTGAAGTGCGGTGGGCATGTGAGACTTAGGATGGGACCCCAAAGGAGGCTTTGACATCCAGTGAGCCCCTCCAGTCATCACAGTCCCACTGTTTCTCTTCTGTCATACTAATGGCTTCCCTGGTGACCAGACGCCTGACCCAGCAGCATGTCCTGCCACTTATCAGCAGCTCCTTAGGGAGACAGGAATGGGATTTGACATATTTCTCCTCCATTAGAGTCAGTGTATGCCTGGGCCTTTTCTGCTAGTGAGGAGGCTGCGTGGCAGGGGTCTGGGGGGGACTGCTCACATTGTGGCCCTCCTTAAGCCTCAGTCCTTGGAGGGCAAAGGCCTGAGACACCATCACTTCAGGCCCTTCCTTAGCTACACCTCCCTGGATGTGCTTGGCTTTACTATCTGTGAAATGGGCACATTCATCGGGTTCCTCTCTCTGAGTTGTTATAAGGACCCGCGGGGATGAGAGACTGGAAATGTTCTCATCCTGCAAGAGAGAGGATTAAGAATCACGGAAGCATAGAGGCACCTGACCTGGCCTAGGTTTTTGGCATATTCTACCGCAGAGGATCCTCACCCAACCAGTATCGCATTTACAGAGGAGGCAGCGGGTTGAATGTTCTAAGATGGCTGCAGCAAGATCTACTCTCCCACATTTTCTTCTTGAAACATGATGTTGACACTCTTCCCATAGAGAGGTGGGGTCTAGCTCCCTCCCCGTGAGTCTAGGTGAGCCACTGACCCTGGTGGGAAGTGACACCATATGGCTTCTGAGGCTTGGCCATAAAAGGTGACACAGCTTCCAGCTGGCCCACTTGGGACAATTACCCTTGGGATTGAGCCTCTATGCTGTGAGGAAGCCTAAACCATGTGGAGAGGTCATGGGAGGTGTTCTGGCCATCTGAGGTCCCAGCTGACAGCCAGTCATCAACTGCCCCTACACGGGAGCAAGGAAGCCTTTGAGAAGACTCCAGCCTCAGCCATCTGCCTACAGCCACATGAGAGAGCTAGAGTGAGAACTGCCAGTTAAGCCCAATAACCCTCTGAGAAGTAGAAATGACCATTGCTTAAGGCAGCAAGTGTTGGGGTGATTTGTTATGCAGTGGTCACTGCTAACCAGAACAGATGAGGACAGAGGCTCAGCAACGTGAAGTGATGGGCCAGAGGACTCAGCTGAGAAATGGCAGAGCCAGGCCAGGAGTCTGGTTCTACCTAACTCCAACTCCATCTTTTGCCCAGACCCTGAACTACCTCCTGTGGTTTCTGGGGTGGCCCAGGGAGAGTCCCCTCTCTCCTTCCCAGCAATGGCCAGGCTGAGATGGTGCTGGGTTGAATCCTCACCCAGAGAGGCCTAGAGGCAGCTTCAAGGACAGGCATACCCAGGCATATATTTGTGGTTTATTACACACAGCAATGTCCAGCTATACAGATGGGAGGTGAGGTGTGGGGGTGGAGCTGGTGGCTGGGACCCTTGTCAGAAGTGGGAAAGCCTCTTGTCCGAGTGCAGGTGGCCCAGTTGAAGCCCCTGCTCAGGCTGGCTGGGGACCAGCCCGGAAGTTTGCTTCATCAGCACATCTCACCGGGAGGACTGTTTCGGTGCTGCCTGGAGTTCTCCCAGGCTGCAGACTTGGGACCAATGAGACTGAATGCTGAGCCAGGGGGCTGTGTCCTCAGGCCTGCAAAGTGCCCTCATGTCCATGACCTGGGTGGTGTGAGAGAGGCAGGAACAGCGGCCTGGGACCCTCCAACATCCACATTTGGGGGTCACTGGGCTCCCTGCAGCTGGGCCCACGTCCCAGTTATCACGGCACTTGGCCGCAACTCCCGGCCAGAGGAAAGTGTTCTCAGTGGAGGCTGGCTGCCCAAGGTCCGCTGACCCAGGCCACTGGTGGGAGCCAGACCCACTCAGGTGCTTCCAGTGTCCAGCTGCAAGTGCTGGTGGGAGTCTTGTCCAGCCCTGGTGCTTCCAGGGTCTGGGAGGCTGAGGGGTGAGCAGCTGGCTGTGGCTGAGTTTGGAGGTGGGAGAAGCCAGAGCAGCTGCCATCAAGCCCTGGGCTTCGTGGGCAGGGTGGGGCACCAGGGCTCTGGAGTGTCGGGGTGCAGGCTCTGCGGGGCAGTGGGCAGCTGTGAGTCTCGGCTAATCAGGTGACTGAAGGCCCAGCTGGTGTGTTCCCAGCCTCACCAGAGCCGAGTACCGTCTCCGTTGTCTCCTTCCTGGGAAAGCCACGTCTGGGGGGTGCTCCCCCTGTATCATCCTGTCCATGCTCCTGCCAGCGGCACAGGCTCATCTTTCCGTGGCTGAACTGGGCACACTCCAATGTGAAAGGCCACAGGTGGCAGCATCCCATGGAAAGGATCAATATATTACTGTTTTATTTTTACAAAAGTTAAAAGCATCCACACGGATCTGTACAGGTTGTGAGCTGGGTGCTGGGGTCACTGGAAACGGAGGGAAAGACGGAGGTGAGGAGGGGAGTGAGGCCCTGGGGCTGCCCTCTTGCCCGGGCCACCCTTTTCTGGTACCCATGTTCGGCCTATTTCCTCCTGAACAGATGTGGCCCCGACTCCCTCTTCTAGGCTCCTGACCTCCGCTCCCTTTCAGTGGTATGATTTAGATAGAGTGCCAGGAGGTGCCGGTAGCCAGGCCTGGACTGAGCCCATAATGACCAACAGGGCAGGTTAGGCACAGTCCCCCAGGACCACAGCCCCGAGCCTCAGGCCAGCAGAGGCAAGGCTACATTGTGCTGAGAACGCCTGGCTGTTGAGCCACTGCACAGGGAGCTGCAGACACACAGATCTCTGAGTGATGGCACCAGCCCTGGGGTCCACCCATGCTTCCCCCTCCTCTGAGCCTGAGCCACAGAGACTGCCCTGCAAGTTACCTTATGCCAGCAGCCGGGCACTGGCAGCCCGTCAGGGCCCTGGAAAGGAAGAGAGCTTCAGTGACTGGGCACAGGCCTGGTCCCCTTTTCTACTCCCTGGCCCATATCCCTTAAAGCAGAAGGGGGACATGGCCCAGGGACTGCCAGGTGAGGCCGCTGGATCCCACTGAGGCAGGGCCTGAGTGGACAGCCTGTCTCCTTCCGTCCACCCGGGCAGCTGGGTCGCAGACATGGTGGTCCCCCCCTGCACTTGTCCAGAGCATGTGCCTAAGTGCTCTGTTGGGGTCTTTACTCTTTCAGGACACCTGTCTGGTGGGCAGAGATAAACATTGTGGAGTAATGGGCATCATACCAGAGAGTCACTGGCCAGGAGACAGCCAGGGGCCAGCCCTTGCTGAGGGGCTGCATAGCTTCCTGCCTGGGGGCCAACCCAAAAGCTCTGGCCCTCACCCCGGGGCCCAGGAACTGTCAGCCTTGGGCAGCCATGTCTCCATGAGTGTCTGCAGCCCATCTTGCACCCTGGGGTCTGAGCGGTAGAGTGGGTGGGCCAAAGTGGTCAGGGTGGGAACTGGGCATGGGGCGAGGTGGCTGTCTGGGGGCACCAGCAATGCCCTTCGGCCATCAGACCCAGAATGAGGACAGGTGGCCTCTGGCAGCCTCGTCATGGGGGATTGGAGAGGGATCAGTCCTTCAAGTTAGAGTCCCTGGGGGAATGCCAGGGCAGAAAATGCTTCACTCTGTTTCAAGGCACACAGCGCAGGCCTCAAACCCATGGGAACATCCCTTGGGGTCATATGCCAGGGGTGCAGGCTGGGGTGGGGCAGGAGGGGCAGAGGGAAAAGGAAGGATAAGTGAGGCAGGGTGGGGCAGAGGAGTGGGCACAGACAGCTCTGGTGAGCACAGCACAGCACACAGCAGGCAGATACTGTACCGCAGGGCAGGGCCCAGCGCCCCGCGCCAGGCCCCGCAAGCCCGGCGCCCCTTGCTTGCCTCCGCATTTAGGATTCTCCTGTTTCAAAGACAAGGGCTAACTGATGTAGGGTTAAGTCCTGGCTCCAGGGCCTGGAACTGCATGGGCCACCCTGTCCCCTGCTGTCCCTGGCACATTTTTTGTGTGTTTACCATTCTGCTCTTCATGTCTTTTTCTCACTTAATTCTCAAAACCACCTGGGAGGAACGGATTACCACACCCATTGTATGGATGAGGAGACTGAGGATGGAGGGCTGCAGTAACTCCTTCTCGGCCCCTGGCTCTGACCCCTGTGGGGTTCTCCCCGCTGGAGGCCTTCCCCACAGCCCTTGCTGGGTGGTCTGGTGTGAACGTTTGGTGAGTTTTATATAGGAACTCAGCGGTCTTGTTTCTCCTGTCTTTGCTGTACCCCACTAGAAGAGTGGGGCCCGAAGCCCTTCCTGCCAGCTAGGAAAGGGTACTGATTGTGGTGGTTTCAGGCACTGGATTTGCTGGGCCACCAAGGACTTAGTGAAAGAACAAGAAAGGAGAAAGATTCTGTGGAGAAGCGGGGACAAGGGTGGGGCTGCCCCGGGCTAGAAAAGGATTCCTGTGGGAAGGGAAGGAAAGAAGGGGAACGATGGATACCACCAGAGGGAAGGATGGTCCCACCCTGTTCATGGACGAGGAACCTGAGTTTTGGCCCAATCCTGCCTCAGGCCCAGAGAGTCAGGCCCAGACTGCAGCCACAGGTGGGGTGGGGCAGGGGGCGGGTAGGGGGACATTGGGGGCTGGCAGTGGTCTTCTCTGACCCCCTTATCCCTGCTGGCCTTCCCTTCCCAGGGGCTAGCCCTTCCCAGGGGCCCCATGTGTCCTGATAACGCCATGGCAAGCACCCTCTGCTCAGGGTCTACCCCCTCCTCACTCCCCACCCAAGACAGGACCCTTCAGGCCGGGTGCCCTTGGGCTGAGTAAGGTAGGGGCAGTGACCCTGGCCAGCAGACAATGTGGAGGTAGGTGCTGGGGAAGGAGGTGGCAAGACCTGAGTGCTGAGAACCAGGAGAATCTTGGTTGACCCTGGCTGTAGGCGGCAAGCTCTGGGTTGGGGCCCCCTCTCACTCTGACACTTACCACAGGACATGGCTGGTCCAGGCCTGGTGGTCCTGGTTCCCCCTTCTGGCCTTTCATTCCTTTCCGGCCAGGGACCCCTCGCTCCCCCTGCACAAAGGAAATGGGAGATGGTGGTGGCTGTCAGGCTCAGGGCCCCTCCAACAACTCAGAGGGATGGGCCCGGCACCCATAGTCATCATAGTCACTCATGTCCTGCTGCCCTTGGGCCCAGCCTCTATCAGACCCAGCCCCTACCGGCCCCTCCTTCCCACCTGCCTCTACCTTTCCTCTGCCTGCTTCTGTCTACTCCCTCCTCCCCCACTGCCCTCACCTTCTCCACCCTACCCCTATTTCTTCCCCCCTTCCCCTACCTCTGCTCCCCTGCTGCACTTCTTCCCCTGTGCCCCCACCTCCTCTCCTCCTGCTCCACCATCTTTTCTCTGCCTCCACCTCCTCTTCCCTGCCCCCAACTTCTCTCTCCCTGCTTTACCTCCTCTCCCCTGCCTTTATCTCCTACCCCCTGACCCATCTCCTCCTCCCTGCTCCACCTCCTCTCCCCTGGCCCACCTTCTCTCCACGTTCGCTCCGGTCACCTTTCTCTCCTCGAGGTCCAGGGAAACCCTGACGAAAGGTTTAAAGGTTAAATCCAAAAATAAGGTTCGCCTCCCTGTTATCTGTTCATCCTGCTCCTCTTCCATCCATCGCCCCCTCCCTCTCATCTAGTCATGGTACCAGCTAACCAGCCTCAGCTGTAAGGTGACCTGTATGCTGGGTAGAGACTGATTTCGGGGACATGCATGTAGGACACCAACACTGCTCCCTCCAAAGTAGAATGCTGCAGGCTTTTCTGGGTGGAGGCCCATAGGCAGAGCTGCCAGCAAAGGGCTTTCTCTCAACTCACAGCTAGAGCAGTAGGCCTGGCTTAGGCTTGGCTGGGGACAAAGACCCAGGAAGCCCATGGAGTTTATGCCACCATCGTGGACAGATGTGAAACGGTCTTTGCCCTTGGCTCGGTCTCTTGTATACATACCTACCCATCCGTTCATTTGTTCATCCATCTAACCAACACTATTAAGCATCCACTAGGAGCTAGGGTGTGGGCTGGACACTGGGGACTGAGAAACGGATCAGATGTGTTCCCTCCCTTCCAGTCTAACATGGTAGGCTGGGTTGCAGACAATGAGGACCAATGGTCAGTGACAGAGGAGTCCCCAGCGGCTAGAGGCTGGTCTGTCCAGGTATGGGAGTCAGGGCAAGCTTCTGAGTAGAATCTCCATTTCAGCTGGGCCAGGTGGAGTGGGTGGGCATGACTTTGAGATGCTATCTTGAGCGCCAGGCCTGGAAGGCAGCTCTGGCCACATCCATGGGGTATAGAGTCTCTCTAGCTCCACCTCCACAACTTCACTGGGTCCAAAGCCTAAACTGGACCAGCATGGTTTTTGTCCCCTGCCCCTTCTCGTCAATGGAACACAGTCAGAAACCCAGGCTAGGGTTCCTTGTCTGCAGTTGCTCTCCAAGGCAACATTCTCTCCTTAATGTCTAGCATGGACACCACAGTTCTTGCAGTTCCGCATCTAGTCACTGCTTCCCTGGAAATAGAAACTTGAGTTTCCTGGGTTCCGTCCTTTCTTCTCACACTTCACTGGCTCCACCTCCAGCTCCAGGGCTAAGCAAGTGACCAGGCCCAGCCAATCAGGGCACTACATTCTACACCGGGACTGGCTGAGTGGGTTGACCTAACTGGAACTTGTGAGAGTCAGTGAGACTTTTTCCAAAACACTAGGTGGAACTCTGGTGGCGCAGTGGTTAAGAGTTCAACTGCTAATCAAACGGTCGGCAGTTTGAATCCATCAGCCGCTCCTTGGAAGCCCTGTGGGGCAGTTCTACCTGTCCTATAGGTTGCTATGAGTCGGGTTTGGTTTGGGAGTGAGGCAAATATTCTTTCTCCTGGATTGGGACTGGGAGCATGTGGGCCTGGAGCTTAGGAATGATGCTCACACAGGGGAAGCAGAGACAAGAGAGGGTAGTGGCTGGGTTCTGGTGACACAGTTGAGCCCTGGACCCATGTGCTGCATCTCCAGACTTTTCAGTCACGGGTCATTTTAAGCCAGTTTAAATTGTTTTCTCTATCACTTGTAACCAAAAGCCGCTTGATCCAATCAACACTGAGTTATTACTTCCCCTCCTCTCCTTCCCCCATACTGCCCTCATTGAAGCATCATCTCTCACCAGGATACTGCAACAGCCTCCCCACTACTCCCCCCACCTTCCTGCCCCAATCCATTATCCATGCACGCATCATCCATTCATCCACCTATCCATGTACCTTCCTCCTTCCCTCCACCCACCTACCCTCTCATCTATTTATCCATCTATTCATCATCATCATCCCTCCCTCCCTCCCTCCTTCCCTTTATCCATTCATTTATCCATCTATCTATAAAGCATCTACTCTGGGGGGTGCACTGCACTTGGCAGTGGGGACACAGGGGCGTCAGTCAGTTGCAGTGCCAGCCCTGGGGAAGGGGGTCACACATGTGCCAGCCAGCTCAGGTTACTGTATGGGCAGCATGGGGCCAGGAGCGACACACAGGAGGAACCCGACTGTGGCAAACGATGAGACACTTACATCCAGTCCTGGTTCCCCGGGTCTGCCCTGAGGAGAGACAAAGACGGGGTTTAAGGGATCTGGGGAGGGGGTGCTGGGAGCGTAGCTGTTGGGAAGTTCAGCTCTGTGGGTTGGCCACAGACGGGGACAGGAGAGACCTACAGGCCATGCAGATATCAACAAAGGGCAGGGCAGGCATAAAGTCCGCAGAGCCTAAACCCTGCCCCAGTGAGGTGCAGGGGGCTGAGCGATACTGTGGGGGGATCCATGAGGGTGTCTACCTTCTCTCCTTTGGTTCCTGGAAGCCCAATGAGACCGGGCGGGCCCACTGGACCCTGGATGAAAAAGGAGTAGGTGGGTCAAGAGGCATGAAGGGCACAGGAATTAACCCTTTCCAGATAAACAAAGCTCATTACACTCACAGGCAGGCCGCTGGGGCCTCTCTCGCCCAGTGCGCCCTTCTCTCCTTTTGCTCCGTCCAAGCCCTGGAAGCAAAGAAGGGAAGTCAGTTAGGGAGAAAGAGGGCAGGTGTATGGCAGGACAGGAGAGCTGGGGCCTGAGGAGCTGGGGTGTGCAGGCCTGGCCCCGGCTTACTCCTTATTCCAACTAATCAGAATGAGCTCTGTGCGGGTGCCCTGACAGAGGGCTTTCACAGACATGCCTCCCTCAGCAATAGTGGGTGGTGGCTACCGTCACACTCACCCCACAAGTGAGGAAAAGGAGGCCTAGATGGGGAGGGACAAGCCCAGCCACACAGCTAGCAAGTGGCAGGGCTGAGTATCCAACAGGTTTCTGAGCCTAGTCTTGGGGCCTGTCCCTCGAGAGTGGCTGCCTCCTCAAAATGTGATCTGGGGCGGCCTTGGGACAAGACAGAAGTGGAAACAGCACATCTGGCTCTGCCAAATGCATGGCCCTGCTCGGATCTGTGACTTGAGCCCCCGCTTGGCCTCTGAGCTGGGGAAGCAGTGATGGGTTTGCCTCAAGGGTAGACAGGACGGCAGCGTAGGTAGCATAACCAGCAGTAGGGCCAGCTGGCCTCCCCTCTGTTTCTGCCTCCCCGTAACAGGGCACACGGGCAGACTGCACTTGTGACTTTAAGAGCAGGGGACACGGCATCATGTGATATACACCAGACCCAATACTCTGTGCCCAGGCTGTGGGCAGCTGAGAGACAGATGTGGGGGTTGGGGTAATGACAAGGAAGGGAGAAGCACAAAGAAAGGTGGAGGAGTGGGGCCAGAAGGCAGAGACAGTGAGAGAGGAAAGTGGGGGTGGGTGGGTGGGTGCAGACTGGGCCCCGAGGCAGAGCAAGAGCATGAGAGACAGAGATTATTGTAGGGGGGCTGGAGCACCTAGAAAGTGATGCTCCAGGAGACTTGGCAAGTTCAGTCCCCAGGGAGACGCAGGCTGGGTCCGGCCAAGTGTGGGGCCCTCACTTTGCCATTAGAAGGCTTTCTGACATCACCCTAGCAGTTTGTCTACAGTGGCCGGGGGGCCTTCCACCCACTCCCCAGCACTCACCTTGGGCCCCTGGATTCCCTGAAGGCCCTGAAGGAGAAGAGACTGGATCAGAAGGCCGTTTTGGCCGGGTCCACAGCCTGGTCTTAGGGTCCGGGCCTTGTTGCAAGCCCCACACACCCCTTCCTGCCCGGGGCCCTGACTTCCAGGGCCTCCCGAGCCCAGACCCAGGCTCTGCCCTCCTTGCCCGATGTGTCCCCCGCCTCCCCAGGAGTCCTGTCTACCCCTCAGTCACAGCTCTGGGCCCCGTGTCTACCGCCCTCTTTATATCCTGGTTGTTTCAAGCCAAACAATCCTTACCATGGGACCTGGGGGACCAGGGGGTCCAGGGGGCCCTGGCTCCACTATGATCTGGGCCTAGGAAGGGTCAGAGATGGGTTAGTCACCCACTGGCCTGGTCACCGCTCACACCCTCGAGCTCATCAGACGTTGGAGGAGCACTCGGGTTGTGGAGTAGTGGAGCTGGAGCTTCTTCTCACCCCAGGAGGGGCCTGGTGGCTGCCTGTTGGCTCTCAGGCAAGCCTCAAGCAAAGGACACAGCCTGAGGCCGCCTCACTCCCCCTTCCACCACCGCTGCCTCCGGTGTGGTCGGCCAGGCAGCCCCTCCGGGTTCTAAGGCTGAGGGCCCCAGTGGCCTGGGCAGGGCATTGCGGGAGACTCTGACCCCCAGCCCCCTCCCCCCTTACCAGGCTCTCCTGTAGGGTGTCAGGTGCTGGCTCTCCCTTCTCCCCCTTGGGACCATCGATGCCCTGCAGGATGAAGTGGCCTGTGACCCTTTGTGACCATTGCCAAAATCACCATCCACAGTGCTCAGTGACCTCCCCTCCTCCACCCCCCACATTAGACTTCTGGGCAGCAGCCTTGCTTTTGTCCTTTGTAGCCTAAAAATGTTTTTCTTAAAATCTGGGCGAACGTCCTTGGTACTGAGCACAGTGGGTGTTTAGGGAGCACACCAGCAGCTTGATAACTTGTCTCTCTATGGTGCAGGGGGCAGCCAGGGGCTCTGAAAGTACAGACCTGGGTTCAATCCCCAGCACCACCTCTCTGTCTGAGTGGCCTTGGGCATGGTGAGTCTTGACTCTGGGCCACACACCTAGTAGACGTAAGTAATGGGCACCCAGTGGCTGCTTAAAACCTGGCAGCTGCTCCCACCCAGCCACAACAATGGTGTTGTTGTTAGATAGAGTCGAGTCTGACTCCTGGTGACCTGCTGTACAAACGAAATGAAACGTTGCCTGTCCTGCGCCATCTTCATGCTCAATTGTTGGCATGCTTGAGTCCATTGTTGCGGACACTGTGTATTTTGAGTGCCTTCAACCTAGGGGACTCATCTTCCAGCACTCATTTGGACAGTGTTCTGTTGTGACCCATAGGGTTTTCACTGGCTAATTTTCAGAAGTAGGTTGCTAGGCCTTTCTTCCTAGTCTGTTTTAGTCTGGAAGCTCCACTGAAACCTGTCCCTCATGGGTGACCCTGCTGGTATTTGAAATATCAGTGGCATAGCTTCCAGCATCACAGCAGCATGAAAGTCACCACGGCACAACAAACTGTCTCATGGGTGGTGGGCCACAACAATAGCAACAATAAAAATGACAAAAACAATGATAGTGGATAGTCATTGTGTGCCAGCTGCCATTTTTGGCCCAGTCCATGTATTCACTCATGGGAGTAGGAAACTGCCATTCCCATTCTAGAGATGAGGAAACTGAGGCCCAAGGAGTTTAGGCCACTTGGCCAAGATGGAGCTGGATGCAAGCTCAGGTGGTTTAGGCCTGAGTGCACAGGCTGACTACCTGGCCACTTTGCTCTTGCTAGGCTGGCCCCCTCATTTCATCTTTATGGCAGTCCCATGGCATAGCTGGTAGGTTCTTTGATAGATGAGGAAATGGAGGCTTGAAGTGAGGGCAGCCTGCCCTGGGCCACCAGTGAGCCAGAGAAGTGCTGGCCAGGGGCTCAGAGCTTCTAGTCAAAGACCCAGTGTCCTTGGGCTGTGCTGCATGTAGGAGCTGACGAGGTCTCTGGAGTGTGAACCTGGCACCCTGACCTGTATGCCGGCCTGCCCTCAGCCTCCAGCCCCTGCCCTGTGGGCACCCGTTTACCTCGGGACTCTCCCCACCTGAATGTGGAGCTTTAGAACAGGGGGCCCAGCCCAGCACATACCGGGAGGCCGGACAGGCCCATCTCGCCTGCTTCCCCTTTGGGTCCAGTCAGCCCGGGCTCTCCGGGCTCTCCTTTTGGTCCTTTGGGACCCTGAGAACCACAAGAACAAACAGTCAGTGGGCCTCACAGGCATTCTCCCTTCCCACCCTGGTGGGCCCCATAGCTGAATCTCAGCCAGGTTAGCCAGACCCCCATTTCCCTCTTGGGAAACCAGGTGGCTGGAACCTTAGCTGAATGCACCAGGGGCCTGGATGGAGACTGACATGTGTGCCCCATCCCTGGCTCACTGTATGGGGCAGGGGACTGGGGCAGTCATCTTGGGGGCACTCCTGGGGCTCACCTCTGTGCTACCATCTCAGGAACCAGCAGCGGGAGTCCCCACCCCCAAACAGCCACTGCATCCTTTCACTCAGCCAATTATTTAACACCCACTATGTGCTGTGGACTAGGGACCCAGCAGTGTCAGGTGACACCCGGGGACACTCTTAGGTCTACACAGGATTCCACCCACACATATGATTATAACAACGACAGCAATACATTTGCTAACAGTTGTATTTGCTGATGTGTGCCAGGCACCACTTTAAGTGTTTTACACACATGGAGTTATTTAGTTCTCACAGCCCCATGGGCACCCTCCCCTCTGAAGGAGAAGCCTGAGGCTGCAGGAGAGAGTGCGTGTCTACAGCTAGGATGCACCCACAGGCGGCCTGCTGCAGAGCCCATGTTTTTACCTCAATGCCCCCGCCCTCTCACTCACTGGGGCCTCCCTCTAGTGCTGCACACATGTGCGCGCACACACACACACACACACACACACACACACACACACGCTGCCCACTCTAGGCACCAGCACCACCCCAGGAAGCAGAGGCCCAGAGACCTTCTCTCCATCGATTCCAGGGGCACCGGGCAGTCCCAGCTCTCCCTAGAAGGGAACAGACAGGAAGAGGAGTGTGGTCTGCCGAGGCCCCAGAGGGATTTGTGGCCCGGGGCATGGGCCGATGCCCCCCCCGCCCCCCACCATGGCACACCGTTCCTGGGCTAGGTCTGTGGGCAGAAGCTGCATCCCTGCAGTTGGACCTCCAGGAAGGTGCCCACAGGTGCAGAGCCCCATGCTGGTGCTGGCTACTCCCCTCCCTCCACCTCCTCAGCTGCCTTTCGGGCAGCTGCAGGCTACAGGAATAATCAATCTATGGGCTGCATGGCACAGATTTGGGAGCTGAAGCTTGAGAGTTAAATGAGTTGCTCCAGGCCACACAGTGTGGGAATGAGGTGTCAGGGCCAGACCCTGCCTGACTTCCAAGCCTCAGGATCCTTATCCTGCAAAAAGTGGGCAGAGAATGAGTGGGTCTGCCAATAGGAATGGCGATGTCAATGTATGGGACTGCCGTGATGTCATGAGGGGCTGATTTATGAGGTTAAACATGTGAATGTGGCTTTCCAGGGAGTAGCCAGGGCCCAGGAAGAGGGCACTCAGCTTGGTTAGGAAGGAGGCTCCCAGAAGCCAGGCCAGGATGTCAGGAGAGACAAAGGGAGGCAACATGGAGGAGAGGGTAGGGGAGACAAGGCATGTGGGGACCACATAGCTGCATCTGCACTGACCTTGGCTCCAGGGATCCCTGGTGGCCCTGGGGGCCCCTGTGGCCCAGGAGGACCCTGTGTACAAAAGTCAAGCTGATTGGTACTGAGGCTGGGCCTCCCCATCACTGCCATCACCCCTCCTCCCGGGGGGCCAGGTTCCTGCCCAGTTGGGCTGCAGCAGGATTCCAGAGCCCTGGTAGCCGCACCCTCTCAGGTCAGGTCACTCTGCACATCTTCTTGGTCTGGTCCCTGTCTTGTGGGAGCACAGGGAGGCAGCAGTAGCCATTGGCTAAATAATTACAGTGAGTGCTGCCCATGTGGGGCCCAGTGTCCCTCTGCCCTCAGAACCAGTCTGCCCCAAATATACATTTCTTCTTAGCACTCCCCTCCTCAAGAGCCTACGATGGCTCCCCATTGCCTCTCGAAGCAAGCTATAATCCCCGGTTGGCCAGCCAAAAATCTTATCCCCACCAGTCGCCCTCTCTGCCTCTGTGGGAGCCCTCTGACTACTCCTGGGCCACCTGCATTGGTCCCAGAGTTCCTCTGTTTCACTACTAGGGGAGGAGGTCTTCCGTGTCCGAGGTTTGACTCCACTCCGAGCTCCCCTCTGACCAGGCTTCCTGCAGGTTCACCATCAGCCCCTGTTCTACACTTCCCCCCCACCCAAGGATGGCCCAGCATCCCTCTACTCTCAGTCCCCAAACTCATGCCCTTCCCTAAGGCCGTACCCCTGCCAGTCCCCAGCCTGCAGGTTCTGGAGCTCTCCTCTCGCCAGTCTGCCTTCCTTCATGTTGGCATCTCCACAGACATGTACTCAGCTTCACTGTACTTTCTCCACTCCATCCACCCCTCCTCTAGGCCCAAGCCCAGCTCCTACCTCCTGGGTGGCCTCCCTGCTTCCAGCTCTCCCCCTTGGCCACTGTTGTTCACCTTTCACACCATTCCCCAGCTAGTCTTCCACCAATACAATTTTGTAAAATATCACTCCTTTGCTCAGGAACCAACTACGGCTCCTTACCACCCATCAAATCGAGCCATCATCCCAGCCTGGCATCCATCATCTGTGCCCCAGCCTCCCCTGGGTACACAGAGCTCCGCCCGAGTGGCCCCCAGCCGTCTGGACACACCATGGACTGCGTGTCCACTCGGGGCCATGCTACACCATGCAGGCCTGGGTGGGCCGTAGTTGCTGTCAACTTGTACTCCCCTGTGGCCTGAGGGAGAGAGCTGGGATTGAAGCTCAAGTGGAGGCCATGCAAATGCCTCCCATCTGCTCTCTGAGAGCCCGGGGAAACTTGAAGAGCTGGCACCAACATCTCCACTGGGGGTGGGGCCTGAGGACACCAGTCGCTGGGCAGGGTCAAAGGCTACATACCTCCTGGGGTCCTGGAGCAGGTGTGTCACTCTCATGCACACCCCAGTAGTCACTAGAAGACCCAGGAAGGCCCAAGGAAGCCCCACTGGGACTGGAGACCAGGGACGGCCTGAGGGTGTGCTTCCCTCTCTGCCATGGCCTGGGGGGCTCAGCCCTCTTAGTCTTGTGTGGGTCTCACACAGCACTGATTTCCTGCTGCCCAGTGCTGCCTTATCAGGCAGCTTGAGAGGTTGGGTCTTTGTGCTAAGCTGCCCCCTGCCCCTGTGTAAAGAAGTGCGGGACTAATATACAAAGTCAGTAATGAGTCCCTAAGGAAATGAACAACCCACATATCCTGGTCTGCCAGGGACTCTACCTTAAGGGCATCCAAGATCCTGCCATCGTAGTCAATGACCACCGTGTCTCCTTGCTCACCCTTGAGGCCTGGCAGACCCTGTGGCAGGAAGAAAACCAAGAGTTTCAGGGAATAGCTATGTTGGGGGGGCAGTGGCCAGCCTGTTTCTGTCTCCACTCCCACAGGGGAGGCCGACAGGGGAGCCCCCACACCCTTGTGCACGTGTGTGTGGTCACCAATGTGCACCCAGCTCAGATGGGCCTGGTGGACCCCTCTCACATTCCTTCTTGGCACTTGCTCCCAAGCTCACTGATAAAATGCCCGCAGGGGTCACGCAGGTAGGCCTCATGCCAACTGAGGAAGATGTTGCACCCTGCCTGGTCTGGAGGGTGATGAATGATTCGCTTTCATGTGGGAATTCAAGTTCACTGAGGCTCGATCCTTGAGTTTCAAAAAAAAACTAGAAATCTCATTTTTATGTGAAGTTCTTCAGCTTTTAAATGTTGGCAAACCCCCCACAAAAATCCTCCAGAACATCGTGTAAGCCCAACAAAAGCCATGTGAAGGCTGGATCTTGCCGCCATTTTACAACCTCTGGCAGAGGCTGCACAAACCGCACGCTAACATTGTCATTCATTCTTGGGGCGTGTCCATCCTGGCACGGCACCGTAGGTCCAGGCACGCCCTCACTGGTGACCCGCCCAGCCCTCCCCTTCTGAACCTCACTTCACTACCCAGGCTGATTTTTGTCAGGAGGAAAGTGAGAAGCTGTGAGTGTTTTTGTTCAGGCCTGAGCGTCACCTGCCAGCTGCCCACCTGGGTACTGCTGGTCTTTGTGGAATTGTGTTGTTTGTGAGGAACTCCCATACTCAGCACCTAGTCTAATCCCCAGCCGCCTGCACAAGCAGGCTGTGGGCTTAGAGCCTTTTTTTGGAGGAGGAAACCAAGGCTCTGGGAACATGAAAGTACCTGACTGCTTGAGGTGACAGCTGGGAACAGGATCCCAGATGCCGACGTAAACGTACATTAACCAAACCAAAAACCAAACCCACAGCTGTCGATTCCAACTCATAGTGACCCCATGAGATAGAGTAGAACAGCCCCTTAGGGTTTTCTTGGCTGTGATCTTTACAGAAGAAGATCACCAGATCTTTCTTCTGCATTGCTGCTGGTTGGGTTCAAACCATCAACCTCTAGGTTATTAGTTGATAGCAAACTGTTTGTGCCACCCAGTAACCTTAAAGGTACCTTAATAGGGGCTGGTTAAAAATGATCTGGGCCCAGCCACAAGATAGAACCTGGTGGCTGTGCTTCCAGCAACAGGGACGAAGCTTGGTGTGGGGTCAAAAAAATGGTACGCACAAGGCTAGGTGTAGGACAATGCCATATAGGACTAATCAAGGACCTAGGTTTGAATATGCAGAGAAGAGTCTAGAAGGGCATACACTCAGCTAGGGAGGGAGGAGAGAAGGGAGAGGTTGGGGCTCTTAATTTTTACACATCCTTACTTTGACATTTTACAAAATGCATGTATTATGAAATTAAAGACAAAAATCACTAATGAATTCTAAAAAAAAAAAAGGACTCCTGTTGTAGCTTCCCTGCTCTGGGCTGCCTCCCCTAACCTCCTCTGGAGTCTTGGTGGGAACAGGGGCTTCTGAACCTATGGGACCCAAAGGGAGGCTGCTTACCCGGGGCCCTGTGGCTCCATCTGCACCTCGGTGGCCAGGGTCCCCCTGTGGAGACAAGCAGTTGCAGCTACCTGAGTGCCTAGCCAAAGCTGAAGGCTTCCCACCCCGACTCTGCCCCACACTCACTCTTCCCCAAAAGGCCATGTGCTGGAGCCCTAATGGCCCCATTTATGTGAATGATACCCAAGCAAAGGGACTTCTGGGGCTTGTGGGAGGGATGCCTCAGTGATCCTCTCCTCTGCTCCACATTATATGGAGAGGGGGACACTGAAGCCCAGGAGGTTCCACCCCTTGCCCAAGGATCCCTGGTAGGTTAGCAGCAGAGCTGGGCCGGATGGAGGCCTCCTCGCTCACCTGGATTCGCTGCCACCCACCCCAGGCCAACTCTGACTGGGAGTGCAAGGGGACTGGCCTCGCCCAGACTCTCCACTTAAAAGGGTCTGAGGAGAGCCTGCAGGCACTGTGTAGCACACTCTAGGTTACCTTTGGGCCTGGGGTGCCGTCCATGCCATTCTTTCCTTGGGGCCCCATGCTCCCTGGCTCGCCCTGAAACAGAGACATTCACGTGAGAAGGAGCACCTGGGCCTGCCTCTCGAGTGAGCCTCCTGGCAGGGTTAGGGGGGACCTCAGGGCTCTCCCATTCCCGGGTACTCAGGTACAGCCATCACCTTCCGGTTTGGGTCTTGGCAGAGTTGGGGTAGCTCAGGGGCTCATTCTGGAGGCAGGTTGGCCAGGATTTGGTGGCTGTTTTGAGGGGTGAGGAGGAGTGTGGAGCGAGGGCAACACCCTAGTTCCTGGTTTGGGAACAGGTCAAAGTGTGGGGCCACTTGAGATGGGACCCAGGAGGACCTGAGGGTGTGGGAGGGTGAGTGGCCTGGATGGGACATCAGCCCATTGGTGATGGAGCAGGCCCAGGCCCTCCTGCTGCTTCTCCCTGGCCTGCCCTGGGCACCAGCCCTCGCCCCATGCCTGGAAAGGGCCCAGGAAATGGACTTTAGAGTTACACGGGACCCCTGAGAGGTGGAAGGCAAGGAACTGATGGGGGAGGGGCATGCACCTACCTTGGACCCTGGGGGTCCGGGAGGCCCTGGCTGGCTTGGTGTCCCATCATCCCCCTGAAGAGAGAGCAGCTGAAGCCACAGCCCTTGGCCTGGGACACCCCCTTCAGCTGGGACACCCCTGGCACAGGCCTCCCCCAAGCGGTTTTCAGAAAACCCGGGTGAGGAGCAAGGGATGGGGGACAGGATCCCATCCTGAACAAAGCTGCTTTTCCCCACTGTGACCTTTCTCCAGTCAAACCAAAAACTCAAACCCACTGCTGTCAATTCGGACTCATAATGACCCAGTAGAACTGCCCCATAGGGTTTCCAAAGAGTGGCTGGTGGATTCGAACTGCTGACCTTCTGGTTAGCGGCCAAGCTCTTAACTACTACACCACCAGGGATCCTTCTCCAGCCAAGAACCATGCTTTTCTCCTCAAAAACCTTCTGTGGCTCCCCATTGCCCACTGCCTCAACTCCTCCATCTGGCATTCGGGCCCTTCATGACTGGTCCTCAGACCTCTCTGGCCTCATATTCTGTCCCCACCCACTCCCCACAGGCCAGGTCCCGGCTGTACCCGACTGTTCCCTGCCCTACTAACAGGCCAGCTTACGCCATGCCTCTGCACCCTTGCACATGCTGTTCCTTCTGCCTGTGCTGCCCCCTCCTCCCATCCTACTCAACTCAAATGCCTCCTACTGTGGGGGACCTTCTCGAACCTTCTGGTGGTCAGCTAGTCCCTCCCCTCTCTGGACTCCCCAGCACACCAGCCCACTCTTGGTACCAGCGCCTATCACACTGGGCTGGGGTGGCTCCCCCTTCCCTCTTCGCCCCTCTAGAGCAGGGGTGGGGTCCCAGCCATCTCTGTCCCTCGCCCCCACCAGTCCAGTGCTCAGCAGGTGTTTGCAGAATGAACAGATGGACAGGTGAAGGAGAGAGTGAATTCATTCATTCAGTCAACAAATATTTTGTGAAAAACCCCTGCAGGCCAGGCAGGTGAGGTCCCTGCTCAGATGGAGCTGGTATTCCTGTCAGAGGAGGCTAATGGAGAAGAAATATTCCAATAGATACATAGCGCATGTCAGTAAGTAGAGTAAGTATCTGGAAGAGAATATCAGAGGATGGCGGGATAGAGAGGGATTTGGGGAGGGCATGTTTCTGTCAGTGGACTGGGAAAGGGACAGTTTCACTGGGACGTGTATGAGGAAAAGGTCAGGCCATGGGAAGAGGTGGTGAGGACTACTCCAGTTCAGTGGTCCCCAAACCTGAACTAACATCACGATCACCTGGAGGGCCTGTTAAACATAGATCGCTGGCCCCACCCCCAGAGTTTCTGATTCACTAGAGCTGGGTGGGCCTGAAAACTTGCATTTCTAATAGGCTCCCAGGTGATGCTGTTGCTGCTGGTCTGGGGACCACATTTTGAGAACCATTGTCCTTAGCCCTGAAGTGGGAACAAATTTGATGTGTTTGAAGACGGCAAAGAATGAATGAATGAGTTAATAAATGAACACGTTCCTGGCCTCCTTGAGCCATAAGACAGGACAGCCACCTTGAAGCACACCCAAACCACAGCAAGGACTTGGGCCTGGTGAAGAAAAGGGAGCCTTCCCCATAGGGTGGCCACATTCTCACCCCCCTCCCCCAGAGTCTGCCCTTCTCACCAACCACTTCCTGCCACCCCAGCCAAGAAGCTTCTCCACAGGGTCCCCTCACCTTTTTTCCAGGAATGCCGGGCTCACCCTGAGGGGAGACAACGGGGCACAAGAGAGGTCAGAGTCACTGGAGGGTGGCCCGGACCCCAGGCCTCCTGCTCCTCTGGGAGAAGTGGCACTGAATCCCCACACTCACGGCCAGCCCAGAGACCGCCGGACCCTCAGAGACTCTTGGATTCCTCTCCTGAGTACAGTCACTCCCAGGTCGGAATGACCCTGGGCAAATCACTTGTCTTGACAATGGGGCTGTGTGCGGGTTAGAGACAGCACATTGAAAGGCCTTGTCTTGTGGTAAGTGCGCAGTTCGTGGAGCTCCTTCCCCTCATTCCCCCTTCCTCAGTCCCGGGCTCTGGCTCCTCCATGGAGGACCAAGGCCCCCCTTCCCACCCCAGCAGGCGCTGCTCAAGGAGGGAGGAAAAGAGAGAGCTAATATCTGGAGAGGGCTTTAAAAGCTGACATGTTTTGAAAACATTATGATGAGTGAAATAAGCCAGACACAAAAGGACAAATATTGCATGATCCCACTTATAGGAAATGTCTAGAAAAGGCAAATGGATAGAAACTAAAATTTATTAGAGGTTACCAAAGGCTAGCAGTGGGGGAGGAGAGAATGGGGAGTTATTGCTTAAGGGTTATTGAGTTTCTCTTTGGGCTATGAAAAAGTTTTGGAAATAGATAGTGATGATGGTTGCCGGATATTGTGAATATACTTAATGCCACTGAATTATACACTTAAAAATAATTAAGAAGGCAAATTTTATAATGTTTTACTGCAAAATTGAAAATAAAAAAGCTAACGTGTTTGATTATTCTACCCTCACAACCTTGTCTGAAGATAAGGAAGGGTTTATCATGCCCCCATTTAACAGATGAGCAAACTGTGGCCCAATGAGATGAAGTAACTGGCCTGAAGGACTCAGTTAATGTAGAGCTGGGACTGGAACCTTGTCTCCTAACCTTGCTGCCTTGGCCTCAGTGGTGGTGGTGAGGGAGCCCACTCCCACCCAGGCCTGGGAGGGGGATGGGGAGTGAGGAGTACTAACCTTGGGCCCTGGGGGTCCTTTTGGGCCCTGGAAGAACAGAAGAGAAGGTGTTAAACATCATACTGAAGGCAACTCCTGGGCCTGTCTTTATTATGATCCTCTTTTGATAAAGGGGGAAACCAGGTCCTGGGGAGGCTGAGGCAGGGCTATCTTGGGAACTGGGATTGTGCTGCCAGCTCTCAGCCTGACTCCCGGGGGCTTGGGAAGCTCTGCTGTAGATCTCAAGTAGTGAAAGGTGGACTGCAGACTCCCAAACAGGATCCTGCCAGGGCTGGCACCTCGCCCACCCATTTCCCCACCACTCACAAGGTGGGAGGGGGCAGAAAGGGGGGGGACACACACATGCATGCCCACCCAGTCCCTGGTGGGTGTGTGTGGGCAAGGGGCTTCCGTGCCTGGGAACCACGGTGTGCCAACTCGGGCCTCTGAAATGCCCTGAATACTGACCATCTCGCCTTCTTGTCCGGACTCTCCTTTGGGGCCCTGGGGAGGCATAAGATGTTAGCAATGAGGGGATGCAGGGGTTTACATTCACTGAGTCGAGGCTGCGTGCCCAACCCTGGGCTGGGGCTCTAGGCACATGGGCTCACTTCCTCCTCACCAAAACCCCAAAGCGCAGATATAATATTATTGTCCCCATTTCATAAGTGAGAAAGCTGAGGCTCAGAGTTTCCATGGGGAATGGATGAGCCAATTGAGCAGCTGCCCTGAGATGGGCCCCCTGGTGGCAATTGGGTGGAAGTGCTGGCTCTGCATTGGATGGGAAGGACAGGTTGACTCCAACATGGGTTAGGAAAGCGGTAGAAGGAGGTTTGGGCTTCAGGGTTTGGAGTGGGAATATGAGAGAAAAACTGATGCTAACAAATAAGTATTGAGGAGAGAGAGAGCCACAGAGATCGAGACACACACACACACACACACACACACACACACACACACACACACACACACAGGAATAGGAGTTAGTAAAGACCTGCAGAGAAAGTACCCATGTATGGGTCTCAGGGTCAGGATCAGGGTTGAAACTGCAACTAAGATCAGCGTTAGGGTCTATTGGGGTTAGGGTGTTGACGTTAGAGTTGAGTTTAGAGTCAGGGTCAGGGTTGTGTCTGGAAAATAGTCTGAATTAGGGGTATGGATCAGGATTTGGGACTGAGTTTGGGGTCAAGGTCTAAGGGTTACATTTAGGATTAGGGTTGGATTTGGGTTAGGGACCTGGTTAGTGTTAGATTTAGGGTTTGATTGGGGGAAGGGTCTGGGTTGGGGTTAGGGTTAGGATTGGGATTGAGGCTGGGGTCAGGGGTAGGATCTGAACTGGGGCTGGGTTGGCTCTTGGGTTAGGGTCTTGGGTTTTCGTAGGTGTAGGCCCAGGTCATGGGTAGTCCAACTCCATGCCCTTTCTTACCGCTGGGCCTTGTGATCCCCTGGGGCCATCTTTTCCAGTGTCGCCAGGAGGGCCCCGGGCTCCAGGGGGCCCAGGAGGCCCTGGGGGCCCATCAGCACCATCTTGCCCTTGGTCTCCCTGTAAGACATGGGACCTGGTATGACTTTGAAGGGGAGGGGAAGGGGCTTCAGCCTCCAAAGAGAGGCTTCCTCAGATGGGCAACCTCTATACCTTCCCCAGCCTTGGGGACAGGCTTAAGGGGCCAGACTTTGTCTTTGGGCTTCTTGCTACTTCTTGGTGGCCACACTAAGGTGCAGGTCCCTATACTTTGGTGTGAGAGGCCAACAGGAGCTTTCTCACTCCAATGAACATGCCAAGTCTCCAGCTTGCTAGTGCCTGATGCCCCAGATGCCACATCCTGGATGTGGAAGAAAGCACATGTGCCCAGCCAGGCCCCAACTTTCCAGAAAGGGGACCCTGCTCTTCCTGAAAGACCATGCTAGCTGGTCAACTCCTGTTCTCTCAGGCATTTATCCTAGAGAAATGAAAACCTATGTTCCCACAAAAGCCTCTACACAAATGTTTATAGAAGTTTTATTCATAATAGCTACAAGTTAGAAAGGGCCCAGATGTCCTTCAACAGGTGAATGGTTAAACCAACTGTGGTGCATCCACACTATGGAATACTACCCAGCAATAAAAAGGAATGAACTATTGATACACACCACACCTTGGATGGATCTCAAGGGAATTATGCTGAGTGCAAAAAGCCAGTCTCAAAAGGTAACATACTCTATTATGCCATTTACATAACATTCTTGAAGTAACCAATTTACAGAGATGGAGAACATACCAGTGGTTGCCAGGGGTTAGGGAGTGGGGAGGGAGGGAGACGGCTGTGGCTATAAAAGGGTAGCATGAGGAATCTTTGTGATGGTGAACTGTTCCGAATCTTGACTATGGGGTGGTTACACAAATCCAGATGTAATAAAAATTGCATAGAACTAAACATACACACACTAGCGAGTGCATGAAAAACTAGTGAAGTCAGACTAAGGGTGGTGAAGTGTATCAATGTCAACTTCCTGGTTGTGAGATTGTACTACAGTGATATAAGATTTTACCATTGGGGGAAGCCAGATGAAGGGTACCTGGGATATTATTTCTTACAATTGTTCGTGCATCTAATAATTAACTGGAAATAAAAAGTAAAAAAAAAAAAAAAAAAAAAGCAGTGGAGGCTAACTAACACAGTCTCTGTCATGCAGCCCCAAGACCCCAACCTTCTGACCCATGTTAGTACCAGGTCAGACCTCAGGCAGCCAGAGCCCTCACCTCCCGGAGGAAAGGCCATGGCGGGACTGGCCCCGCACTGCTGCCCCTGCAGTGCCTGCCCAGCACTGGCACAGGTGCAGGAATGGGGCAGGCTGGGCCACAATTTCCACAGTCCCCCACCTTCTTGTAAGGAAGAAGACTTTTGTGGGCCCAGCCCCTGCCATTGCCACCCTGAGCGGGCCAGGCCTTCTGGGAGGTTTTCTAACTTAACCTCCGTGATAACTTGTGGGTGCTGTCATGGTCCCATTTTACAGCTGAACTGCTAGGGGCTCAGAAAGGGAAATCATTTACCCAGGGCTACAGAGCTAGGGGAGCTCTAGGTGGCCAAACAGTTGGTGCTCAATCACTGACCTAAAGGTTGGTGGTTTGAACCCACTTGCTTGGTAAGGTAGAGTGTCAGCGAAAAAAAGGAAGACCCTCAACAAGATGTATTGTCACAGTGGCTGCAAGAATGGGCTCAAGCATAACAATGATTGTGAGGATGGTGCAGGACCAGGCAGTGTTTCGTTCTGTTGTACACAGGGTCGCTATGGGTCGGAACTGACTTGATGGCACCTAACAACAACAACAGCAGTGCCTCAGGAGAAAGGCCTGGTGATCTGCTTCTGTAGAGATCACACTCTGGAAAACCCTATGGAGCACTGCTCTGCTCTGACACACATGGGGCTGCCATAAGTCAGAATTGCCTTGACGGCAAGAAGCTACAGAGCTAGGAAAGGCAGAGCCCTCCTCTGGCCATGAAGGCAAGTGGCCTCTTTTAGACCCCTTTTAAATCCATGACCCTGATATGAAAGAATTCAGCTCTCTAGAAAACTGCACCTACCAATGAATGCACGTCTTTTCCCAATTAAAAAGTCAGCTAAAGCGCTAAATGTCCACCATCAGACCTTCTGATGAGTCTGAAATGGCCAGGGTCCTGACCAAAAAAAATATAACTGCGGCCAAAAGGAAAGAAAACTGACAGTTCGTTTGGGTCACGAAGACTTGAGGTGGGGGTGGGGGTGGATGATTCCCACTTCATTTTACAGAGTATCAGGAGTAATTTGAAGATACCCCTAACTCTCATTCCCTGCTCCTTTTACAGCCCAGGGGCCCCAGGTAGGGAACGACTGGCCTGGACACTACTTATTAAGGCAGAAAATGGATGGAGACATGTGGGCAGGTTCTAGGAGAGGTTCTTAGGTTCTTCCCCCAAGTTGCTTGGAAAATGAGGCCAGCCAGCCACCTCCTTCTCCTGTAGGGACCGGAAGGCTGAGGTCTACCTTGTAGATGTAGGGGTGAGTCAGGGGAACACAGCACACCAGTAGACACGCTATGAGGCCAGTCTACCTTGAGGATGCGCAGATTGTACACATGATGATCTCTACTTATAAATCCCGGATGGAGCCATGGGAAAACCATCTGGTCAGGCAAACAGGTGGTGTGGTCAGAAAGGCAAAAGGGTGGTTTAGAAAGCCACAGATTACTTCTGGAGGCAAAGTCAGATGACCTAGCTCAGGGAAACCAGCTTGGTGATTGAGTGTGGCCAACTATACAAAGATGGCCAGTATACCAGCTGCTATCCTACAGGCTCTTCTGCAGTGCGGCTTCGCCTCTCCCCACATGAGCTGGGTTTGCTTTTCTGCCCTTCGCATGTGGGTGGACCTTGGGACTGAGTTGACAGGGAGAATACAGTGTAAGCAATGCTGGGTTCACTGTAGCTGGACAGCTCCTGCCTCTTGGACGCTCCCTCTAGGAGCCCGGCCACCGTGCTGGGAGAAGCCTGAGCGCCGTCGAGACACGTGTGGCTGATCCCCAGCTGAGTGCCCCCCAACAGCTGGCCAGTTAAGGGCGCCATCATCCTGGATGCCAATGGGCTGAACTTCAGAGGACTCCAGCCCCAGGTTCCATCTGCCTGCAACCACATGAGAGATACCAGCCAGCCAGCCGGCCCAGAAGGCAAGGGAAATCATGATAAATCAGTGTTTTAAGTTTGACTTCACAAAATCTCAGCGGCTTTCTGTGGCCCTGGCCCATCCTGTAATCCAAGGTCCAGCACGGAACACCTCTGTCTTCGGGGGCTCAGACAGCCCCCCTATGATGTAGGCTTGACTGTTCTCATTCCATAGAACCTGGGCTCAGAGAGGGGCATAGGTTTGTCCTGGGTCACAGAGCCGAGAGGTCACTGAGTGCGGCAGGCGCCCAGCCCAGGCTCTCTGCACTGTAGCCCCACCTTCCTCTGTTCCCCCTCCCCCATTTATAGTGTCCTCCTCAGGGCTCAGGCTGTTTCAGGCAAGTGCCGCCTACAGAGGCCCACTCGTTTCAGCCTTGCACCATTCAAACATGCTCACCCTAGGCTACGCTTTCCACCCACAGCCTTCCTAAGAACTGGGGGGGAACGTCACTTTCCAGCTGTTGTGCAGTGGGTCGCACCCCTCAACCTCTGCAGTCAGGCCTGCTACAACTCTCTGGGTGGGGCTGTGTGGACATGGCGGGGCCACGTGTCCAGGTCCACTTAAGTGACCCCCTGCCAGGACCCACGGTGCTGGGCCCACCCGAGGATCTGCCTCCCATTTGGGACCCTCCACTCTGTGCTAGTTCCTGTGTTCCTGGGCTGGAGGTCAAGGGCTCCTAGTGCTGGGGGCGGAGGGCAGTGGGTGGGCTGAGAAGAGACTCAGTCCATGGTTCCATGCTGGGGGCTCCAATTAGTCTTCACGACAACCGTTTAGGGAAGTGGTTGTCACCCCCTTTCAAATTGAAGAAACTGAGTCTCGGGGGGTAAGCAACTTGCTCAGGGCCACTTGACTGGCTAGTGGCAGAGCCGAGCATTGGGGTCAGGCCTGCTGACCCCAAAGTCTTCACTCTTCCTAGGGGCCAGCTGCCCTTAGGAAGGTCAGGCTAATCTATGTCTACTTGTCCTCGGTGATCAGCATGACCAGGATATCCTGCCAGAGACCCCTCATCTGTGTGTGGGGTGGGGTGCAGCTTTAGCCAGACTGAGATGCCTGGGGCTTCTATACAGTGGCTGCTTAACTGAAAACAGGCAGCAGGACAGAATCTGGGTGGGAAGCAGGGGCGGCCTCACTCACAGTTTTCTGTGATAAGTTACAGGAAGCTAGGATCCAGAAGAAACTCTAGTATGTTTTATTATAACATAAAACACACTGTGTAAAAGGTGAAGGGGCCATGCTCAGTTCTTACCCGGGGGCCAAAGTCTCCTGGTGAACCCTGGGGACATAAAACAGAGACACGTCACCACACAGTCTCACTAAACTCTAACAAAAACAACAGGTAGGCCATAGCTCTATTTTTATCTCCATTGTACAACGAGGAAAAACTAAGGCTCAGAGAGGTTAAGGGACCCACCCAAGGTCACACAGCTAGCAGATCCAGGGCTTGAAGCCAGGTGTTTTGTTATCTATTGCCAGCCCCAAGCCATTTGAGGCCCCAGACATAGTAGAGCAGAGACGAGCTGCTCCCAACATGTCCTCTGAATCCCTCAACCTCAGAACAGTGAGAGATAGTAATGATAATGGTTGTTTAAGCCACGAAGTTTTGGGGCAGTGTGTTATGCAGCAATAGATACCAAGACAACATTTCTCTCTGGTTTTGAAGACCCTGGCTTCATTGTTTCTCTGACGGGGGGCATCAGCCAGGAGCAGCAGGAAGGTAATCATTACACCACCACCTGCACAAGGGCTTATCCTGTACAAAGAACACTCAGACCATTGCCTCATGGAGCCTTCCCTGTGGCTCTGTGAGGCTGGCTTTAATTTACAGATGGGGAAGCTGAGGCCCATGAAGCCGAGGCGATTGCCCGAGGCTACAAGGTTGGTGGTGGAGCTGGAAGGCAGACTTGAGACTCTGAACACCAAATCTGGCGTCATTCTCACTGCTTCATCACGTACAGTGTGTGCTGGAACCCTGCCTGCCCTACCTACCCAGGCCGTATCCCAGCGGGCTCCACTACATACGGTTCTCACTGCCCCGTTTCCAAATCCCAGGTCAGGGGTGGAGGCGGCCCAGCCCTAGACTGGAAGTGCCCGGTTAGCCTGCTGCACCAAACTCTGCTCCAGCCTATGGGAGCACAGTGTCCCTCCCTCCCCTGACCCCATTGTGGGACCCCACTCTCCTCCCTCCTGCTCCCTTCCGGGGCCATCAACTATCCCAGCCCTCCAGAGGGCTGCCCGTGACATTGAGTGTCAAATGTTGCCAGGGTCTGCAAACATCCCAGTGGCAACTCTCTGCCATCTGTTACCCTGAAGGGTGTCCTTCCCACAAAGGATACCATTAACAGTCATTTGTCAATCCTGCAGGCTCTCCTGGTGCCTCTATTTCATGTTCAATTACTTTGGAAACTTGTCATTTGGGCAGACTGTGCCTTTGGGTTTTGTTATACTCTGGTGCCAGGAGAACTCAGGTTTAACACTCGGGGCACTTTCTATGATCAAACGAAGCCTTATAACCATTTTAGGGGATGGGCACGATTAGCCCCACTTTACAGATGGGGAAAGTGGGGCTCTAAGAGGGAATGTGACTTGCCTAAGGTCATACTCCTGAATGTGGATTTTTAAGGCAGTTGCTGGGATCCTTCATTAGCCAACCGTACTTGGACAGACTCCAGCATCTCTTACCTTTTCCCCTTTGGGGCCTGGAAGTCCCTGGAGAAGGAAGGTGGAGAAAACACAGGTGTGAGTAAAGAGGACTAGGCTGGCTGCCCTTGCAGTTTCCCTGAGGTTTGGAGGGCAGAAGGGCCTGGGACTCTGAGCAGAGCTGTGGGCAGCCTTGTGGAAAGTTATACACAAGCTGGGAGCCCTTGTGGCCCCAAGGCAGGCTCACACCTCAGCCCTCAGCATGAGCGAGATGGGGGACTTGGAAGTTGCCAGCAAGGGAAAGGAGCATTTTTCTCAGTTAGCACACGAGCTAGTCACTACTCCCAGAGCACAGCATCCCCCATGCTCCGTACCACCCATGAGCCCACGAGTCCATGGGTAGGTAGACTGAAATCCTGTTTTGAGACCCTCTGTGTCTGGTGTGTATGTGTGGAGTGGGGAGCGGCTCCATGCAGGCCATGGTGGCTGCAGTCACTCTGGCTGTAGGGAAACATGTCTCTCTCAATCCTGCCAAGTGACCAGGCTTCTGGGGAAGAAGGTCAGGCCCCACGGGGGGGGCAGGCTGGGGCCAGCCAGCTTGGGGCCGGCATGCTGAGTCAGGAACTGACCTGCTTGCTGGCCTCCATCCCTGCAGAACCATCTATCTTCCTTTCAGCCAGTAACTGATTTGCTCATTCATTCATTAAACAACTCATCTGTCCAGATAATCAGTCCTTTCTTTCCTTCCTTTAATAATTCACAGACCATTAGCCAACTCTTCAATTATTTGTCAATTCATTCATTTCTTCATTCACTTGCCTGCCTAATCACCATGCATTTATCTACCCATTAACTCTCCTTCTCTTCCATGCATCCAATCGTCCATACAATTATTAATTCCATTTGATCAGCCTTCTGTCTTTCCATCCATCCACCCATCCATCTGCCCATTCATCCATCCACCTACCCATCCATCCATTTGTCCATCTATCTACCCATTTGGCCATCCATCTTTCTACCCATCCACACATCCTTCCACCCACCACATCTGTCTATCTACTCACTCACCCATCCATCCCGCCATATATCCTTCCAACCATCCATCTGTCCAACTGTCCGTCCATCCTTCCATCTGTCTGTCCGTCCATCCATCTATCCATATTCAGTTATTTACTTAGTTATGCTTATTCCTTCCTGTCCATCTTATTCATTCTGCTGAGGATGCTTGTGGACCACAGGCTTCTGGTCCATGTTGAGAACTTCCCAGTCCAATGTCCACCATCCACATTTTGAGACTGTTCTGAGGGAAGCTCCACCTGGGGTCTGCTGGGAGGAGCTCGTGATTTTTGAGGGATGACTAGATGCCAGGGACTGTGCTGTCCACAGTCCTCCACAAACTCCATAACATCCTTCTGAGCAAGGCCCATTTGACAGATAAGAAGCCTTGGGCTTAGGAGGTTAAGAGGTCTACCCACCTACAGTCAGCAGGTAGTGGAACTAGATTTGAACTCAGATTTGGCTCTAAAGTAGCTTCTCTCTGTACTGTACCAGGGTCCCCTTCCCTCTGGCACCACACGGTCCCTCCCAGCCCCATAGCGGCTGTCCCATCCCAGGACTGCCTAGAACCACCTGCATCACTTACAGGCTTGCCATCCAGACCCAACGGCCCCTGGAAAGGAGAGAGAGCAAAGGTCACATGTGGAATAGCATTTTTTCAACATTTAATGACCTAGATGCATTTGTGTTGATGAGAAAACAAGGCCTGGTCTGAGTCAGGGGGTCTGCCTGTGCTTCACGTGGACCAGGGTCAGGTGAGGGCATCTGTTGTTTACTGCCCAGAATCCCCTCTGCTGACAACAGAGCTTCATTATTCTCTAAAGATCACCTCTCATCTCAACCCACGAGTGTGGGCAAGGCTGACCCACCCATGGCTCCAGGGCGAGCACATGACCGCGTCCCATCCGCCGGCCAGGTGCATGAGTCAGGGATGAGCACGTGTGCCCCCCTGAGCCAATGAGTGCTATCCTTGAGATTTTCCACTGTGGTGCCTTAAGGGAAAGAGGACTCTTGTCTCCTCATGGGGCTATGCCTGGAGCTCAGGGGGCCACCATGTAGCTTGAGAAAGAGCCAGCAGAGAGGAAAGCAGAGTGGAGACAGAGAGAAAGATGGGGCATATGGCCTGAAGCAGGAACTACCCCTGCACTACCCCTCAGTTTGGAGCTAATACACTTTTCCCTTTAAGCCAGCCTGAGCTGAGCGTCTCTCCCTGGTGACCAGAGTCATGAGGACACAGGCTCCTTCAGTTCCTGGCATTGCTGCAGAAAGGCTTTGAGAAGCCAAATAACACAAGGACATCTCAGGGACATCTGGGCCTCTGTGGTGTCTGCAGAGGGACAGTGACTACTTACTGCCCAGTGGCCCCCACGAGCACCCCTTCATTTGTCCATCCACCCGCTCATTTCACAGAGTCTCGCTAAGCCCCACTTCTGTGCGGGTGGAGAATCCAATGGGGATCCTGCCAACCAGGTCCATCTGGTTCCTGCTAACCTCCTTGTTCTCCCTGCCACCATCTTCCCCTCACCCTATACACCTTACCCCGGACCCCAGCAAACATTCCAGGCAGCCCCCACGTCCGAGCCTTTGCACACATCGCCCACCTTGCTGGCACCCCTTTCTGCCTTTGTGCATCTTCAGTGCCATTACCTCCTCTTCCATGAAGCCCTCTAGGCTTCCCCACTTCCCAGAGTCAGGCCATCTGTCCCTGTGCTCAGCAGGCATTCTAACGTCTGCATATAACACAATGTATTGGAAAGTATGGTCCACACGAGTCTTCCCCACTGGGCTGAGGAAAAGGGTCTGATTGATGTCCCTATGTCTCCAGAGGTTGGGTGGGGTCAGGCACAGATCCTGAGCCTGGTGGTGTGTGCTGAGTCAAACCAAGGACACAGAGCCGGGAAGATAATCCATGTGGAAATACGTGTGATGCTGTGTAGAAGGTGAGCCGGAGGCCAGATCAAGGATCTGCTGGTTCAGAGCAGAGAGCGTGCATGTCCAGCTTTGGGGGGCTGGGAAAGATTAGGGAGCTGCCTTGAGAAAGTAACTACTTTCTTTGGACATAAAAAGTGTGTGTGTGTGTGTGTGTGTGGTGGGGGCAGCATCTCAGGCTGAGAGAAAAGCCCAGGCTAAGGGCTGGAGGGGGGATTTGTAAGGGCCATTGAGCAGAGGGACAGCTTAGGCCTCACATCTCTCACCCACCCCCCAGTCCCCATGCTCTCCCTCTCAGCCTTCACACGGATGTCCCTGTCACACCCTGTGGCTCCACTGGCCCAGCACTGGGGCCCTTCTCTGCCATCCAGCCACCCTGTGCTCCTGCCGTTCTCCATGCTCTCTAACTTCTTCCCCACATTTGCTTGGGCTGTTCCCTCTGCTTGCAATGCCCTTCCCTGCCTTCTCCACCTGGGGGAAGCTGGTGTACTCCTGGAGATGACAGTCATTCCCCTCTCCAGCAGCTGCTCTCTCCTTCTAAGGCTCTGGACACCAGGCTGGGTGGTAAATTGCTGGTGCCCCTGGCTTGACCTCCAGACTGCCCAAGTGGAGGCAGCCAATCTGCCAAGTCCCCAGTCGATGTTTGGGTAGCTACTCTGTGGGAGGCTCAAAGCTAGGGCCTGGCTGCAGGGAACCAGGGTGATTCTGAAAATGGTCTCTGAGGGCTTCTGGTCAGCAGCCTCATGCTGAGCTGGGGGTTTGGAGTCTGGCAAAGGCCTGGGGGCAGGTGAGATCCCCGGGAGAGGGGAAGTGAGGCCATTCCAGTAAGGGAGGTCATACCCCAAGGTGAGGGCCTCAGTTCCTGCCACAAGGCCTGGTGCCGGCCCCACCATCCGAGGTCCCCCAGGGGCTGCCCAGCTGGCTGGCCTCTTCTGTTCAGTTCCAGCCTGGTCCAATCCCGGATCCACACACCCATGTACTCCTCTCTTGGCAGCCTACCCCCACTGCTCTCAGGCCCGCCTGGGGGCCCCACGTACACCACAACCTCCTGGGCCCCTCACCCAGCCCTACCCTCTCAGCTGCCACAACACACACAGGTCCAATACCATTTTGGGTCCCTTCTGAGGGCTCTCCATGGTCCCTGCACTCAATCTTTAATCACCACAGAGAGTCTGAAAGGAAGGTGCTATCATCCTCATCTCACAGAGGAGGAAACTGAGGCCCAAAGAGGGGAGGAGCTCACCCAGGACCATGCAGCTGGAACAGGCCTGGGGCTTCAGTTCTCTGGGCTCTTTGCCCTCAAGCACCTGCCACGGCCTCCGCCTGGATCCCTGGTCCAATCTGCCCCTTCGAGTCCGCCCTCCACACACCTCTGTTCAGTGTCCTTCCTGCTCCCCACTGCCCATGAGCCCCCACCATCTCCGGCAGAGTGTCTGGGCCCTACCCTGTGCGCCCAGCCCTGCGTGTGCCCATGAATCTGCTGAACTGAGCCAAGAGGCAGTGCGGACTTCACCTCATCCTTAAACCTGTATGGATTAAAAATAGATACACTGCAAACCATGATTACAAAGAGATTAAAGCACAGCTTAGAATGAAACAAAGCCCTTTCCTCTGGATGTGCTGGAGGGAGGACACAGTGGGCCCCACAGAGAAATCACCTGGCAGCATCTGGGAATGAGAACTGGCTTCAGGGCCTGGACGGCCTGATGAGTTCAAGGTGCTGGAGCTAAAGGCCGGGACATGAAGGAAGAGACTCCCCAGGGCATGCCCACTACCCGGCCCCGTCATGTCATGCACGCTTGTCCTAGCTGCGCCCTGGGAGCAGGCCCTGCCCCCACCCTGCAGATGAAGGCGCTGAGCCAATGGGTTTGTCGAAGGGCTGGAATGCCTGCATCCTGCGGTGCTCAGGAGCAGGGGTGATGGATGGAGGCCTGGGGCACCTGGGGTGGTGCCTCACAGGCCTTGCCTTTTTCCAGGGGTTCCTGGTTGCCTGTCTCCCGCACTGTGCAGACTCTCCTGGAACAGGTCTCTTTGAATCCTCTCTCACACTGAACCTGTGCCAGAGTCACTTGTACAGAGTGCTGGGTCAGACAGACACCCTTGTTGTGTGACCCTGGGCCAGCTGGTCAGCCTCTCTGAGCCCCAACACGCTCCTCAGTAAAGCAGAGAAACAATAATCGCTTTGCAGGGTTGTTGTGGGGATGAAATGAGAACAGCCCTGAAGTTCAGTAATGGCTCCTTTTGTTCCTCCCTCCACATAAGAGCAAGCTTCCCACCCCTGGGGCCTGGTCCAATCTGTGTTTGCTGAATGAACAAAGGACTGAAACCACCCGCACCACTGCTCACACAACAGATAACGACCTTCTCCCCAGCAGGCCGTTCTTGCCCTGGCTTCACTACAGTCTCCCCCGTAAACTCTGCGGCACCCACTGCCTCCACCAGCTCTGGGGATTTGGAAAGTGTCTCATGGATGCCTCTGGGCCCGATGCACTACTGTCCACCACGCTGTTTCCTGGACCCAGCTGTGCTGTCCCCTCTCCCCACCACTGCAGAGTGCCCTGCCCCCACCTGCAGAACTCCTACTCATTCTTCAAGACCCAGATCAAATGGCCCCTCTTCTGGGAGCCTCTGCAGGGAGGACGTGCATGTAGCCAGCCTGTTTGCTTCAGAGCCGGGCCCCATCTTTCTGAAGAAAAGCCCAGTGACTGTGCTCCAGGAGGCATAGGGAGCTGTTGCAGGAGGCAGACTCTGGAATCAGACAGACCTGGGACCAAATCCTGGCTTACCCATGTACTGGCTGGTGACCCTGGGCCTGCTAAGACTGCTCTGTTCCTCACCTGTAACAGGGACGTGGGCCTCCTAGCCTTGCTGACCTTGGTGTGTGGGCATGGGGGGTTTGTTGAAAGGGTGCAATGTGCGCTGGGAGAAAAGCATAAACCGCACAGAAGCAGACACAGTGCAAAGCAAGCCTCCTTCCTTCCCCTCCCGGCTCCTCTCCCAGGAGGCTGCCATGGGTACCAGTTTCTGCCCAGTCCTTCAGGAAGCGGTCCCTGCCTACAGAAGCACGTACGTAGGCACCCCTCCGTTTCTTATTTTTAAATCTCTGCGTGGGCTGAACAATGTACAAATGTGGGTCCATCTGCCTTCGGACTGCAGGAAAGTCTGGTCCTCAGCCCCAAAGGCACCTCAGAGTCAGCCCTTCTCCCCCTCGCTTCCAGGAATAGCCTTGCCCCTTGGGCAAGGACCCGGTACTGCCGCCGGCCCTTCTTGGGACTGTCACCCGTGGCCTCTCCCTCACACTCCCTGGACAACCTCCTAAAATGCAAATCTGACCGTGTTGCTCCTGTGTGGAGCCCCACTCCTGAACAGCGCTGTCCAGACCTCCCAGGCTGGTGCCCCAGCCCGTCGCACCCCACCTCACTGCCCCCCACGGAGTGCAGTCTTGGAGTGGCTGCTCCTGGGGTGGGGCTGCCCTACTCCACGGCTGGGTCCTGGCCCAGCTCTGGGGTGTTGGCCTGTCTGACATCAAGCATTCAAAGCCCTAGGCATCCCACTTTTCTAGAAGTATCCGCTGCAGAAGGAAGCCAGGATGTTCCCTTGGCTTCAGCCCCAGAGGTGGAAACTCAGCGCTGACAGCCGTCCCTGAAAGCTGCCCCTTCCCGAGAGTGACCCTAGCCGACAGGATGCCGCCCTCTGCCGACTCTGAGCTCGCCTCCGGTGGGTCATTTCCAGGACAGCCTCGGTCCCTGAGGCCTCCTTCTGGTGCGTGAATAGCCCTATCACTGGCAGAAAACCAGTTTCCCTGTGAAGTCGTTGTCAGCTGCCGTCAAGTTGGCTCTGACATGGAGACCCCACGTACAACAGCACGACACCTGGGCCACCTTCACGATTGTTGCTATGTTTGAGCCCATTGTTGTGGCTATTGTGTCAATCTATCTCACAGAGGGAGTCCCTCATTTTTATCAACCATAATGTCCTTTTCTAGAGACTGAGCTTTTCTGATGACATTAAGTGAGCCGAAAGCTTCACCATCCTTGCTTCTAAGGAACATTTCGCTTGTATTCCTTTGAAGACTTTTCTAAAGTTCCTCTGGCAGTCCACAGTATAGTCAATATTCTTCACCAACACCACAATTCAAATGCATCAATTCTTCTGTCTTCAAAGTCTCTGTTTCCAAACAAGGTGATATTCACAGGTACTGGTATTCAGGACTTCAATCTATCTTTTTGGGGGACATAATTCAACCCATGGAGTCCTGGCGGCATAGTGGTTAAGAGCTTGACTGCTAAGTAAATGATCGGCAGTTCGAATACACCAGCCGCTCCTTGGAAACCCTATGGGGCAATTCTACTCTGTCCTATTGGGTCGCTATGAGTCAACTTGATGGTAACATGTTTGCTTTTTTTTTTTAAATTCAACCCATAACACCACCTGAGGTGCCGGCTAAGTAGCTGATCTACAGATTAAGCATTTCCTTGGGTGGGAGGAAGGGCTCAGCCCGGGGCTGGGTGCTCCTAAGAGGAGGAGAAACAACTCAGGGCAGGGCAGGGGCTGGTCTGAAGGAAGCCAAGAACAAGAAGGGGGGCGTGGTCATGCTGGACAGGGCAGGGTCAGCCCAGGCTGTGTGCCCAGGCCA
This sequence comes from Trichechus manatus latirostris, assembly GCF_000243295.1. Lineage (NCBI taxonomy): Eukaryota > Metazoa > Chordata > Mammalia > Sirenia > Trichechidae > Trichechus > Trichechus manatus. The sequence goes on along the minus strand of NW_004443947.1, from coordinate 704,613 downwards.
AGGACGAGGCAGTTCTGAGCAGAAGGGGTGGGGGTGGGGGGCAGAGGAGAAGCTAGGCCATCTGTGGGGCAGAGCTGCAGGTGCTCTCTCCTGTTAAGGCAGCCCTCCCATACCCCAGGAGTCACTGGAGGTGGCTGAAGGTTTGAGTCCACCTGGAGGTACATCAGAAGAAAGGCCTGGTGATCAACTTCCAAAAAATCACTTGAAAACTCTATGGAGCACAATTTTATTCTGACACACATGGGGTCGCCATGAGTTGGAGCTGACGCCATGGCAACTGGCACTCATTTTTCCTGCCCCAGGCAATGGTTTGCCGACCACAAGTCACCTCCCTGCTGTTCTCCTTGCATCTCCTGTGAAGAAGAAAGGGAAGGAGAGTGGCTCAGAGCAGGTTTCCCAGCAGCCCGCAGAGTGAAGGGCAGGGCTTGGGCACTGCAGTCCTAGATTCAAATCCCTTCTCTGAGCATGTTTCCTCATCTACAGAATGGGGAGAACAGTCCGCACCTCCCAGGGTGATCCTGAGGATCAGATGTCCCGGCACAGTGCCTGCAGGCGCGCAATACCCGCCCGTCTCCCCCTGCCTGATCAAAGCTGCGGAATCCACCAGAGGTTTTCAACGCCTTCTGCCCTCGGAGAAACGCAACAGCTGTTTACAAGCTTTGGTTCTGCATTAAATCACTCTTTTCCCCCATGGAGCTCAGCTAACTCCAGGATGTTTCTGTATGCACTAGAAGAAAAGAAAGCCCTTGACTGCATCTGAGCAGCAGACCAGGCGGGCAGCTATCCTGGGGACACCAGATGGGCAGAGCCCTAGCTCTGCTTCTGGGGCCTGCGTGCTGGTTCAGGCTCTTGCCTGATATCCCAGAGCCTCAGTTTCCCCAACTGTAAAACAAAGATCATGCTGTTCTCCTCTCAAATGACAGCTCTAGAAAGAATATAGGCCAGGCCCCTTTGTCTCTTCTCCCAGCCCCATCCAAGACACAGGCAGCCACACTGGTGGAATTGAGGTCTGTACTAGCCCTGGGGCTGGGCAGCCCTGGGGAGTGACCTTTTTGTGACCTTCAGAGTGGCCAGTGTGCCCCCCACTGACATCTCTTACCTTCATGTGTTTGCTCACATCCTCAGCCACCTCTTGGGGTACCTCCTAAGGAGGGTCCCACATACCTCTTGAGAAATATTAACAAGTGTGGCCAAAAAAGGGAAGTTTCTTGGTGAAATAAGTTTGGGACATGGGTTATGCTGGATCCAGGCCTGGAGCTTCTAAATGCTGCTTTGCTGTTCGCTGCTGTTGAGTCAGCTCCATGTACAACGGAACGAAATGCTGCCCAGTTCTGTGCCATCTCCTTGTCTGGGTGTGGATTGGACCGTTGTGTTCCACAGAGTTTTCATTGGCTGATTTCTAGAAGTAGGTTGCCAGGCCTTGCTTCCTAGTCTGTCTTAGTCTTGAAGCTCCTCTGAAACCTGTTCAACATCATGGCAGCATGCAAGCCCCCAGTGATTGATGGGCGGTGACTCTGCATGAGGTGCACTGGCCAGGAATCGAACCCAGATGTCCTGCATGGAAGGTGACAATTCTACCAATGAACCAATCAATGTGCATCATCAGATTGAAGGGGTTGTGCTGCCCCTTATACTTTACATGAGGGCAATGTCCTGGAGGCCTGGCTTTGTTCCTCCCTTTGGGCTGTGGGTCTGCTCCTCGCTTACTGGGGCTCATTCCCCTACTGGCCCCCAGTGGGCTCAGGTATCTGTCGAACTGCACAAAATCAATACACTGGCCGAGTTTGGATACAGACAGGAGCAAATGCGCAAACCTGCTGCAGACAAGTGACTGTATTGCTTTCTGGTTGTAATTCATGCTGACGGCTCCTATCAGGGAATGGACCTTCAAAATGCACCAGGATGAGGCCCCTGCATGAGGGGCTAACCCGGATTAGCAGCCCAGGGCCCAGTAATCATCCCACAGATGGTGGCAATTCATCAAATTACCAGGCTGCTAGGGTCTGAGGTCCCAATCCGGGAAGTTTGCATTCTTGCATGAAGGTTCCTGGAGCCCCTGCCCCAACCTAATTAGGGCTGTCCAGCGGGCCATGGGTGAGTGGGCATACCCCTCAGGGAAGGTCAGCACCATCTGGTTCTGATTTCTCAGACCAGGCCGTTTGCACACACATGGGCCCCAGCCAAGATTTTACGGGGCTCAGCAATTCCCCAAAATCACATTCCTTGCTCCAGGGAAAGGAAAGAAAAACCCTCAACTGATAGTTCCAGCCCAGTGCAGCTCCATCCCTATATTGTTGTTGTTAGGCTATGCCATCCAGTTGGTTCCAACTCAGAGCCACCCTATGTATAATAGAACAAAACACCGCCGGGTCCTGAGCCATCCTCACAATGGTTGCTATGTTTGAGCCCATTGTTGCAGCATTGTGTCAATCCACCTCGTTGAGGGTCTTCCTCTTCTTTTTTTTTTTATTGTTGTAGTTTAGATGAAGTTTACATTTCAAATTAGTCTCCCATACAAAAATTTATACATACATTGTTATGTGACCCTAATTGTTCTCCCTATACTGTGACAGCACACTCCTCCTTTCCACCCCTGATTCCCCATGTCCATTCAACCAGCTCCTAACCCTCTCTGCTTTCCCATCTCATCTCTGGACAGAAGCTGCCTGTTTAGTCTCTTGTATCTACTTGAGCTAAGAGGCGCACTCCTCATGAGTATCCGTTTATGTCCCACAGTCCAGTCCAATCCCTGTCTGAAGAGTTGGCCTCAGAAATTGTTTTAGTTCTGGGCTGAAGAGAATCTGGGGGCCATGCTTTCCGGGGTTCCTCCAGTTTCAGTCAGACCATTAAGTCTGGTTTTCTTACTAGAATTTGACTTCTGCACCCCACCTTTCTCCTGCTCCATCAGGGACTCTCCATTGTGTTCCCTGCGAGGGCGGTCATTGGTGGTAGCTGGGCACCATCTAGTTCTTCTGGTGTCAGGCTTATGAAGTCTCTGGTTTATGTGGCCCTTTCTGTCTCTTGGGTTAATACTTTCCTTGTGTCTTTGGTGTTCTTCATTCTCCTTTACTCCAGGTGGTTGGGACAAATTCATGCATCTTAGACAGCCGCTTGCAAGGTTTTAATATCCCAGACACCACTCACCAAAGTAGGATGCAGAACATTTTCTTAATAAGCTTTGTTATGCCATTTGACCTAGATGTCCCCTGAAACCATGGTCCCCAGACCCCTACCCCTGCTACCCTGTCCCTCAAACTGTTTGATTGTATTCAGGGAATTTGTTAGCTTTGGTTTAGTCCAGTTGTGCTGACTTCCCCTGTAGTGTGTACTGTTCTTCCCTTCACCTAATATAATACTTGTCTACTATCTAGTTAGTAAATAACCCTCACCCTCCCTTCCCTTTCCACCCTTGTAACCATCAAAGAATGTTTTCATCTGTGTTTAAACCTTTTCTTGAGTTCTTATAATAGTGGTCTAATACAATATTTGTCCTTCTGTGACTGACTAAATTCACTCAGCATAATGCCCTCCAGATTCCTCCATGTTATAGGATGTTTCACGGATTCATCGTTGTTCTTTATTGTTGCGTAGTATTCAGTTGTGTGGATATACCATAATTTGTTTATCTGTTTGTCTGTTGATGGGCACCTAGGTTGTTTCCATCTTTTTGCTATTGTAAACAGTGCGGCAATGAACATGGGTGTGCATATATCCATTTGTGTGACGGCTCTTATTTCTCTAGGATATATCCCAAGGAGCAGGATAGCTGGATTGTATGGTACTTCTATTTCTAGCTTTTTAAGGAAGCGCCAAATCGATTTCCAAAGTGGTTGTACCATTTTACATTCCCACCAACAGTGTATAAGTGTTCCAGTCTCTCCACAATTTCTCCAACATTTATTATTTTGTGTTTTTTGGATTAATGCTAGCCTTGTTGGGGTGAGATGATTTCTCATTGTAGTTTTGATCTGCATTTCTCTAAGGGCCAATGATCGTGAACATTTCTTCATGTGTCTGTTAGCTGCCTGAATATCTTCTTTGTTGAAGTTCCTGTTCATATCCTTTGCCCATTTTTTAATTGGGTTTTTTGTCTTTTTGTTGTTGAGGTTTTGCAGTATCTTACAGATTTTCGAGATTAGATGCTGATCAGATTTGTCGTAGCCAAAAATTTTTTCCCAGTCTGCAGGTTGTCTTTCTACTCTTCTGGTGAAGTCTTTAGATGAGCATAAGTGTTTGATTTTTAGAAGCTCCCAGTTGTCTAGTCTCTCTTCTAGTGCTTGTGCATTGTTACTTATGGTTTGTATTGTGTTTATGCCATGTATTAGGGCTCCTAGAATTGTGCCTATTTTTTCTTCTATGATCTTTACAGTTTTCGATTTTATATTTAAGTCTTTGATCCATTTTGAGTTAGCTTTTGTGCATGGTGTAAGGTATGGGTCTTATTTCAGTTTTTTGCAGATGGATATCCAGTTATGCCAGCACCATTTGTTAAAGAGATTGTCTTTTCCCCAATTAACGGATTTTGGGCCTTTATCAAATGTCAGCTGCTCATAGGTGGATGAATTTATGTCTGGATTCTCAATTCTGTTCCATTGGTCTATGTATCTGTTGTTGTACCAGTACCAGGCCATTTTGACTACCATTGCAGTATAATAGGTTCTAAAACCAGGCAGTGTGAGGCCTCCCACTTTGTTCTTCTTCTTGAGTAATGCTTTGCTTATTCCGGCCCTCTTCCCTTTCCATATGAAGTTGGTGATTCGTTTCTCCATCTCATTAAAAAATGCCATTGGAATTTGGGTTGGGATTGCATTGTATCTGTAGATCGCTTTGGGTAGAATTGACATTTTCACAATGTTGAGTCTTCCTATCCATGAGCAAGGTATGTTTTTCCACTTATGCCGGTCTCTTTTGGTTTCTTGCAGTAGTGTCTTGTAGTTTTCATTGTATAGGTCTTTTATGTCTCTGGTTAGATTTATTCCTAAGTATTTTATCTTCTTGCAGGCTGTTGTAAATGGTATTGATTTGGTGATTTCCTCTTCGAGGTTCTCTTTGTTGGTGTAAAGGAATCCAACTGATTTTTGTATGTTTAGCTTGTATCTTGAAACTTTGCTGAAATCTTCTATTAGTTTCAATAGTTTTCTTGTGGATTCTTTGTGGTTTTCTATGTATAAGATCATATTATCTGAAAACAGAGCTACTTTGACTTCTTCCCTACCAGTTTGGATGCCCTTCATTTCTTTTTCTAGCCTAATTGCTCTGGCTAGGACCTCCAGCACCATTTTGAATAAGAGTGGTGATAAAGGGCATCCTTGTCTGGTTCCCATTCTCAAGGGGAATGCTTTCAAAGTCTCTCCATTTAGGATGGTGTTGGCTGTTGGCTTTATATAAATGCCCTTAATAATAGTGAAGAATTTCCCTTCTATTCCTATTTTGTTGAGTGTTTTTATCATGAATGGGTGTTGGACTTTGTCAAATGCCTTTTCTGCATCAATTGATAAGATCATGTGGTTCTTGTCTTTTGTTTTATTAATGTGATGGATTACATTGATTGTTTTTCTAATGTTGAACCATCTCTGCATACCTGATAAATCCCACTTGATCGTGGTGAATTATTTTTTTGATATGTCACTGAATTCTATTGGCTAGAATTTTGTTGAGGATTTCTGAGTCAATGTTCATGAGGGATATTGGTCTGTAACTTTCTTTTTTTGTGGTGTCTTTACGTGGTTTTGGGAGGGTCTTCCTCTTTTTCAGTGACCCTCTACTTTACTAAGCATGATGTCCTTCTCTAGGGACTGCTTCTGCCTGATAACATGCCCAAAGTAAACAAGACAAAGTCTCATCATCCTTGCTTTTAAAGAGCATTCTGAGTGTACTTCATCTAAGATATATTTATTCATTCTTCTGGCAGTCCATGGTATATTCAGTATTCTTTGCCAACACTGTAATTCAAAAGCATCAATTCTTCTTCAGTCTTCCTTATTCATTGTCCGGCTTTCGAATGCATGTGAGGTGATTGAAAATACCATGGCTTGGGTCAGGTGCACCTTAGTCTTCAAAGTGACATCTTTGCTTTTTAACACTTTAAAGAGGTCTTTTGCAGCAGATTTGTCCAATGCAATATGTTGTTTGATTTCTTGACTGCTGCTTCCGTGGGTGTTGATTGTGGATCCAAGTAAAATGAAATCCTTGACTTCAATCTTCTCTTCATTTATCATAATGTTGCTTATTGGTCCAGTTGTGAGGATTTTTGTTTTATGTTAAGGAGTATGCACCCCTATGGTGGCACAGAATTCCTCCCAGGGGACTATTTCCCTGGAATCTTGGATGCTTGGTAGAGTGGGCTTGATGGTCACTGACTGCATCACAACACATAACGAGCTGCGGGGCTAGAGCTGGGTATGGGCCAGACAGCCTGCCCTGAGGTCAGGCACCTGTCTCTGACTGGCTTCTTGGCTAGGACAACTCCCTATTAGCTCCTCATCTGTAAAATGAAAGTTAAACAGAGAATTACCATAAACCCATTGCCGCTGAGTGGATTCTGACTCATAATGACCCTATAGGACACAGTAGAACTGCCTCACAGGGTTTCCAAGGAGCAGCTGGTGGATTGAAATTGCCAACGTTTTGGTTAGCAGCTGAGCTCTTAATCACCGCACCACCAGGGCTCCCATAGAGCTACCGTATAATCCACCAATCCCACTCCTAGGGTATATACTCAAATACTTGAAAGCAGTGACACAAACAGATGCATGAACACCAACATTCACTGTAGCACTATTCACAACAGACAACAGGTGGAAGCGGCCTTAATATCCATCGACAGATGACTAGACAAACAAAATGTGGTATATGCATACAATGGAATATCATTCAGCCACAAAGAGGAATGAAGTCCTGATACATGCCACAGCATGAATGAACCTTGAAAACATTCCCATACCCATAGCTTTCAAGTTGATTCCAACTCATAGTGACCCTATAGGACAGAGTAGAACTGCCCCATAGTGTTTCCAAGGAGCACCTGGTGGATTTGAACTGCCGGCTTTTTGGCTAACAGCCGTAGCTCTTAACCACTACACCACCAGGGTTTCCTTGAAAACATTATACTAAGTGAAATAAGTCAGTCACAAAAGGACAAATATTGTATGATCCCAGGTATGTGAAATATCTAGAATAAGCGAATGTACAGAGACCAGTTTTATTAGTGGTTACCAGGAGCTCGAAGGAACCCTGGTTGTGCAATGGTTAAGCACTCAGCTGCTAACTGAAATGTCAGCAGTTTGAACCTACCAGCAGCTCCGGGGAGAAAAGACCTGGTGATCTGATCCTGTAAAAATTGCAGCTTAGGAAACCCTGGAATCGACTCGAATGCACACAACAACAGGAGCAGGAGGGAGGGGAAAGGGGAGTCATTGCTGGGGAAGCAGTAAGCTTCTGTGTATGGTGACAGAAAATTTGGCGAGGATTATGGATGATGATTGCACATGACGAACATAATGGATATTGCTAAATTGTATCTATGAAAAACGTTGAATTGGCAAATGTTGTATTATATATATACTTACAATAACAACAACAAAAATGCAGGGGCTGGTCCTGGGACTGTGTCTGGCCTGGAGCCAGGCGTTATTTGGTCTGTGCAGAGTGAAAAAAACAAAGCCCCTCGTTGCAGCATCTAAAAATTGTGAGGTTTCACCTAAGCATCCAGAATTCTGCCTTCTCTTGAAAAGGCAGGAGACTTCAGCCCCCAGGGCCCACGTTCTCACCAAGCAGTAACTGGTTGGTGGGGTGGGCCCAGAGCTGGGCACTTCCCTGGGGCCACAGGCTCTGGCCTCCCTCCCACCTCCCACCTGGCCCATGCCCTGGTCCAGGGGGCCTGCCAGGTCTGCAGGGGCATCTTTGTTTGCAACCCTTGGCCTAAATATTCTCCCAGGCCCCTCTCAGATCTACTATTCTGTGAGGCCCTGCCGCCAGATGGCTTCTATTTTGAGGAGAGGCTGTGCTCAGCGAATATCCTGTGTGTGCTGGAAGCAATTACACCTATGTCCCTATTACACACCAGGGCCAGGACAGGGGTGTCTGCAGTGCTGTGCCTTTGAACCTATCCCCACATACCTGCTTCAATTACACATTAGCCCACTCTGATATGTGGTGGGGAGGACTATGATTACCAGTCAGGTATTAGGAGAAATTGCTCCTAGGTTGCGTGGGGGAATCATGAGCCTTTGACTCCACCGGCTGTGGGAAGATGGAGGCTGGAGTCAGGAGCTGGGCTGTGTTGCCCCAGCCTCCTCAGCCCAGTGTTGCCAGCTCAGCACGTGGGGCTAGCTTGGCGGAAGGCACTGGCAGGAGGAGACAGGCTGGGGGCCCAAACCAGCAGCTCTTTATGGTTCCAGTCTCAGCTGGAGCAGAGATTGAACAGGACAGAGCAGCAGCTGGGCAGAGGGGCGGTGTTAACAGCGTGGCCTGAACTATGCCATGGGGATGGGAGAAAGGAGGCAGCATCACCGAGACGAAGTCCCTGGATGGCACAATCGGTTAAGAGCTCGGTTATTAACCAAAAGGTTGGAAGTTTGAGTCCACCCAGAGGCATCTTGGAAGAAAGGCCTGGCAATTTACTTCTGAAAAATCAGCCATTGAAAACCCTATGGAGCACAGTTCTACTCTGACATGAGTTGGAGTTGACTGGATCGCAACTGGTTTATAACTGAGACAGCGTGCTTGATGGGGTCGTTAGGGTAGCCTGCCCGGGACAGCATGGCATAGAGGTTTGACAGAGACCCAGCATCACTGGGACACAGGGGGACAGAGTGACCATGACAGGCACAGCAGCCACCAGCTGGGCTCCCTGGTGGTGTCAGCCCCCTGCTCTGCCCCTCTTGCCCAGCCTTCCTGACAGAGCTGCTTGTGGGCAGCCTTCCTAGCCTCACTCAGGGGTGATTATTTAGCTTCCCTGTGCAGCCGTCTCCTGGATTTCTGCAGACAGCAGAGGCTGGACACTTGCCATTCACAGGCACTGAATTGGTTGGAACCCTTAAGAATCTAAAGGTTTTGTGTCAAAGGCAGGTTTCCAGCTTCTCTTGGAATTGGAGGGAGTGGTCATGCATGGGCTTGAACTGTGACCGTCTGCTTATTAGTCGGGGCATGCTCCCCACTCGACCCTGGCCCGCTGTCCCCTGTGCTCCTCTCCCCCAGTCCACCTCGCATGTCCCTTCACCCGGCTGGTGTCTGTAGCGTCAGTGAACTTGGGACCCTGCACTTACAGATTTCTAGACTCTCCAAACTGTGCCTCCCCTGCCTTCCCACCCTGCCGTGCCTAGGACTTGGCCTCTCTCTCCTGGACCAGCCACCCTCAGCCTCCCTGCCTTCATAGTGAAGGAGTCAGGAGGATGTCCTGATGACCACATGCCTGCCTTGTAGACTCTGGGATGAGCTGCTGCACTTCTTGGGGCTCTGTTTCCCCATCTGTAAATAAGTGTGTACCGTAGTAAAAATGGCCACCCAGGGCTTAGCACACAGTAGATGCCAGAGACAAGTGGGTTGAATGAGTGTAACTGATATGCATGGAGCCAGTTCTGGGGGGCATGAACCCAGGGATAGGGTGGATGGAGCCAAAGTAACACCCCCCCTCAAGCCTTCCTATTTGGCATCACTAACAGGACCACGTCCCTGCCAGGCAGGCACCATTATAACCTCTGCTTTACAGGTGAGGATGCTTGGAGGCCAGGTATGACCAGGCTGGCCTGGAATGTGGGCCTGAATCCTGAGCAGTCCCTGCTGCCCCTTCCTACCTCTCACTTCCACAGAACCTGGCCCATACTTACCCACTGCATTCAGGGCAAAGCCAAGCCCCTTGGCCTGGCATTCAAGGACCCTTCCCCTGCCTCCCAAGAACCTCCTTCCAGGCTCACACATCACCTCCTCTGAGAAACCTTCCTCAACTCCCCCACCCCAGACACACAGCCCTCCTCTCTTCTCACCACTCTCCTCCACACAGAGACTGCCTCTGACTCTTTGAAGTGGCCCCTCCCAAGCTCCCCAGCTGGGTTTGGGCTACCCTGCCCCACTGCATGTGAGTCGGAGTAGTCCAAAAGGGAGGTCCACTTGTGGAACTACCACCTTGTTACGAGATGAGCCATTAGGCCAATCTCTACCCAGATGCCCCTCCTGATGCTGGGTGAGCAGCCCTGGCTTGAACACCTCCAGTGACAGGGAGCTTACTGCTTCCTGGGCAGCCTAATGGGTTTGCAAAGTTTTTGGTAAGCCCACTGCTTCCCAGGTGGGATGCCATTGTGAGTTCCTGCACTTTGCAGCCCCGGCTCCACCTGCCTACAGCCTTGGCAAGTGAGTCAGGGCAGATGGAGCCACAGCCAACTCCCTGACAAGGCCCAGACACTCCAGCCTTCCTGCCCTCCCTGAGTCTCTCTCACCCCTCACCCTCTCCTGCACCTTGACCACCTGGCCTTTCTTGGGTGTTCCGTGCCCCCCTCCTGCCTGAGATCTCACTCTGCCCTCTGTCTGGGTGTTCCTCCTGCAGCTCCCCATTTGTCAATACCTACTCATCTTCTGACCTCAGCTCCCACTCACCCCTCTTCCTCAGAGCAGCGCCCTCTGCCCCAGGCCAGGCCGCCCTGAGCCTCTCACCACCACCCAACCATAGCGCAGAGAGAGGCAGGAACTTGTTTGCGTTTTCATTAACGTTTCTCTCTCCCACTCACCCACGGGCTCTACATGGTGAGGGACCTCTGGATAGTTCTGTCACTACTGAGTCCCAAATGCTAAACAAGTGCCTGGTACATAGACAGAATGTAATAACCAACAAGTTATCAAATGAGCGATCGTATGAACTAACATCCCATCCCCACTGGTTCCGGTGCTGGCTAGGGGCACTAGAGGGCACTCTTGACCTGCTGAGGGTTGTCCAGCGCTGATGGACTCTTGCCCTGGGCCCAGCCTGGGAGGTCAGCAGGATGCTGGGCTCTGGGGACGGCGCCAGGCGAGGGGCTCCTTCAGCCTCGGGGACTCCCCCTGCTCAGGTCGGTGAAGATCACAGTAGCAGGAACTGTTACTCCCTGAAGCTAGCCTCACTGCCTGGGGCTCTCATCTGTCATGTACCTGGCTCCCCCCATGGTGATGAGGCTGAGGCTTGGAGGGGTTGGGGATGTGCCTGAGCTCACAGGTCTATGGCACCCCAAAGCCCATCTTTCTCCACTGCATGGGTAGGATGAGGACCCATCCTTGATGTCAAGAGAAACGGGGATGGGGGGAGGAGGGACGTGGGGCGGGCACCAACAGCATACCCAAATGGCTGCTTTCTCTAGACTGTATTTACTTCGAAGCCCTAAGTTTGTGCAGCTCTGTGATCCTGCTCTTCTATGCAGTGGGGTGAGGGTGTTGGGAGGGGGCTTTGCTGCCTGGGGAGATGGGAAAATGTCCCAGCCAGCGACCATCACATGACAACCCCATGTGTTACAGAGTAGAACTACTCTCTAAGGTTTTTTTGGCTGTAATCTTTATGGAAGCACATTGGTAGGCCTTTCTTCCATGGCACTGCTGGGTGAGTTCCAACCACCAACCTTTAGGTTAGCAGCCGATCGCAAACCACTTGTGCCACCCAGAGACCAGCCACTGCCAGCCAGGAAGATGCAAAAAGCTACAGATGGTTCATGAGGTATCTGGAGACTGAGGGTGGGGCAGCCACTTGGGCCTTCCTGATGGGTGTAGCTGTGGCTGTCCCACAAGTAACACTTGTGTGGACGTTGGGGCACACACTGGACCCAGACAAGGGATGGACTCTGGGATCACTTGCTTGGCGCTGGCACGGGGCCCTGGGATGAAAGGTCAGTGCAGTGGCCCTTCCCACAGGTCTGGCTGCGTCTCCCCAGGGTTCCAACATAGGGATCATTACCAGGGGCTCAGGGAGTCCACTTTCATCCCCGTCCCTGCTCCACTTAGGATCTGAGGACCTGAGGTGCAGCCCTGCAGGGGTCAAATGAAAATGAGATGTAGGATGTTCAAATCTAAAAACATATGAATTTGGGATATTACAGATGAATCACTTAACTAATTATATGTTTACAATCAAAGCTGTTTTTGAACTACGAGAGTTCAAGAAAGCATATGACTGTGTGGTGCTCTTGGTCCTTTTTTGTTCACTTGATTAATTCTGAACAGTACAACTGAGTTATTCCTTCCAAAATTGATCCCAGGCTGAGGCTCTGTCTCCAATCCTACATCTCAGTCAGGAGCTCATGCTGAGCCAGCCCAAGGCTGTCAAGGCAACTCTAGGGAAAACAAGCACTCCTGCCCGGCACCTCCCGTGCATGCAGCCAGGTGAGCCACGGGCACAGTGCTGGGCCTGAGAGTGGCCAGTGTGGGGAGGTCTGGTTCCAGCCCCCTGCCTGGCGAAGCTGGCGGCCAACTTCTGCCAACTCCCATTCCTCACGTCTGCTCTGTCTCCACTGGGGCATTCTGATTCAGGCTTCATCAGCGCACTATTACAACAGCTGCCTCCCCGGGGGGTGCAGACAGTTAATGTACTCGGTTGCTAGCCAAAAGTTGGAGGTTCAAGTCCACCCAGAGGTTCCTTGGAAGAAAGGCCTGGTAAGCTACTTCTGAAAAATCAGCCATTGAAAACCCCATGGAGCACAGTTCTACTCTGACACACATGGGGTCACCGTGAGGCGGAATTGACTCGGTACCTGGTTTTGGCCTCCTACCTGGACTCCCTTTCTTCAGGCTTTGTCCTGCAGCCAGGAGGGCTTTTTAAACACACAAACCTGTTCCCATCATTCAAATGTTTCCTTCACCTCCAGATTCTTCTGCTGGGTACTAGGTGGTGTTAGGGGGCCTTCACTCTCTAGGCCTCTCAACATCACCTTCCCTCCTTGCTCTGCTCAGTCCCTCAGATTCACCATCCCCAGGACACTTCGAATCGCAAGGTGCCCCCTGTGCCTTCATGCTTCCATGTCATGTTCATTGTGCTTGTGTTTATGCTGCACGGCACGTCTTCCCATCTGTCCTCCTGTGGAATTCCTACTCATCCCTCAAGGCATATCTCAATTGTCCCCTTCTCTGTGAGGCTTCCCCTGCCCCCAGGCAGAGTCAGCCACCCTTCCTGACACCCTCTGTGTACCTATCACAGGCCTACCCACTGTACATAAAGGATCTCCTTGCTCAACTGGGGGACAATGGGCTGGATGGCGGGGGGTGACTGACCCTCATCTGTGGTCAGCGTTCCAACCGAGGTGGCTGGGACCAAGCTAGGCCAGAAACAGCTTAACCGGCTCAGAGACCAAATCAGTGGGTAGTTACTGAGTACTTACTTGCTGAGTGGCATGTGAGGTTCCAAGTGCCTTATGGATCGGATCTTGCGACCTCAAATAACATGTGTTGGAGATGTAAACTTGTAGCTGTTTTATGCATGGAAAAGTGAGATGCGCAGAGGCAATGTGACTTGCCCAAGTGAACACAGGCCTTTGGAGCTGGTGCACGGCAAAACAGGCCCCAAGTGCTTGCCGCTCTGAGATCTGGACAAACTGCATGACCATTCTAAGCCTCATTATTTCAATCCACAAAATAGACATACATCATAATGTATATGGATGTGCTTTGAAACTGGGAAGTGCTGCATGTACAAGCATGCCCCCAGCAAGTGCTCAATACATGCACTGGCTTCCCTGGTACATTGGGAGGGCTTCAGGGGATGAGAAAGGACAGTGCTTTCTTCTTTGGTTTCCAAAGGAATCTCAGACCCCTTGGCAGGACAGCTTGTTTCTGGAGACAAGTGGTTTCTATAAACACAGCCAGTTGCCATCAAGTCAGTTTGGACTCACTGAGGCCTTTTTTCCATGGCGCCTCTGGTGTTTAGCAGCTAAGTACATTAACTGTTTGCATCACCCAGGGACAGTCCACTACCCGTCTGTCAGTTTGTTGTTCTGTGGTGGCTTGAGTGTTGCTGTGATGCTGGAAGCTATGCTACCAGTATTTCAAATACCAGCAGGGTCAACAATACGGGACCCGTTTCAGTGGAGCTTCCAGACTAAGAAGAAAGGCCTGGTGATCTACTTCAGAAAATTAGCCAATGAAATCACTATGGATCACAGAACATTGTCTGACACAATTCTGAAACATGAGCTCCTAGGTTGGAAGGCATTCAAGATACACGATGACTGAAACAACAGACTCAAACATACCAATGATCATAAAGATGCAGGACTGGGCAACATTTCATCTGTTGTCATGGGGCCGTTATGAGTCAGAGCCGACTCAACAGCAGCTAACAACAACAATAAACACAGTAGCCAGAGTGATCTTTTAAAAGAGCCAGTGGTTCACAAAGTTTCAGTGGCCTCCCACTGTGGCCAGCCTCTCACCATGGCCCACAAGGGCCTACCTGATGCAGCCCCTGCAGGCCTCTCTGCCTTCAACTTCCACCTTCCTGCCACCTGCTTGCTCACTCCAGCCACACTGGTCTCAAGTGCACATTCAACACACAAGCTTGTTCCAACCTCAGGAGCTTTGCACCTGCATTTTCCTCTGCCAGGAAGACTTCCCCTCAAGATCGCTGCATCTTTTTCATCATTTAAGTCTCAGCTCAAATGTCATCTCCCTCAAGGGCCTTCTGACTATGTAATCCATGTTATATCTGTCCACCCAGCAGCCATCATGCTTAATCACATCACCCTGCTTTATTTTCTTTCTAGCACATTTATTTGAAGCTATTTCATTGATCTATTTGTTTACTTGTTTATTGGTTCTCTTCCTTGACTAGAGGGAGAGGTCTTGTCTCTCATCATCAGTGCCAGTTCAAAGACCCAGATAAGCATCTGGCGTGGAGTCAGTAGTCAGTGGGTGTTTCCGAGGTGGACATGCTCCCCCTACCCCAGGGCCTCTGGGCTCGCAACATGACACTCCTCATGCTTTCAAATGCACAGAAATTTTTAAGCCCTGTAAGATGTTACCAAAAACACATTTCTCAAGAAATGTTTATATTCTGAAGGTGTAAAACAAAACAAAAAGTTGTTAAAGCTCCACTTAAGAGCCAAGAAGCTCAAAATAACGAAGAAGAGGAAAAGTGAGAATTTTGATGCTTTGACAGGAGATGATGAGAGATTCTAAGGTTTTCTGTGCAAAATTCAAGGTGTTGTCAAGACTGAGAGCTGCATGAGAGACAAGCCATTTTGTCTTAGACAGAGCCACGGTTTGGAGAGGGAACAAAGGTATGTGATAAGAAACCTCCATGAAGACTCCGCTGAGCTCCTAATTGCTCCTTCCTCTTTATCCCATGGCAAATTGACTGTGTTGGTCCCCCTCCCTCCTCCACAGCTCCCCAGAGACTGGGACTGGGTCTGATACTTCTTTGTGCCTCTCCAGTGCCAAGCACAGGGCATGACACCATCCAGATTTGTTGATTTGCCAATCTTCCTATTTATGAGATGTAAATCATCTTATCAACATAAATGCTGATTAAAACAAAAAACTCATTGCCATCAAGAACTGCCCCATAAGGTTTCCAAGGAGCGCCCAGTGGAATCAAACTGCCAACCTTCCGTTTAGCAGATGTAGCTCTTAACCACTACGCCACCAGGGTTTCCAAATGCTGATTACTACCCCAAAAATGCAAGAGTGCAGTGCCTGGGTCTCCTCTGCAGGTTGTACCTTTGAGTCACAATGTTCTGAGGGTCAAAATTTCCTCTATGCTAGAATAGAAAAACAATTGAAAGAGTTAACAAGACCAAAAGCTGGTGCTTTGAAAAGATCAACAAAATCGATAAACCATTGGCCAAACTGACAAAAGAAAAACAGGAGAGGAAGCAAATTACCCGTATAAGAATGAGATGGGTGGTATCACAGCAGACCTAGCTGAAATTAAAAGAATCATAACAGAATACTATCAAAAAGTGTACTCTAACAAATTTGAAAACCTAGAGGAAATGGACAAATTTTTAGGAACACACTACCTACCTAAACTAACACAGAGGTAGAACAACTAAATAAACCTATAACAAAAGGAGAGATTAAAAAAAAGCCCTGGCCCAGATGGCTTCACTGGAGAATTCTACCAAATTTTCAGAGAACAGTTAACACTACTACTACTAAAGGTATTTCAGATCATAGAAAACGATGGAATGCTCCCAAACTCATTCTATGAAGCCAGCATAACCTTGATACCAAAACCAGGTAAAGACATCACAAAAAAAAAAAAAGAAAATTACAGACCAATATCTCTCATGAACATTGACTCAAAAATCCTCAACAAAATTCTAGCCAATAGAATTCAGCGACATATCAAAAATAATTCACCATGATTAAGTGGGATTTGTACCAGGTATGCAGGGATGGTTCAACATTAGAAAAACCATCAGTGTAATCCATCACATTAATAAAACAAAAGACAAGAACCACATGATCTTATCAATTGATGCAGAAAAGGCATTTGACAAAGTCCAACACCCATTCATGATAAAAACTCTCAACAAAATAGGAATAGAAGGGAAATTCCTCAATATAATTAACGGCATTTATACAAAACCAACAGCCAACATCATCCTGAATGGAGAGACTTTGAAAGCATGCCCCTTGAGAACAGGAACCAGACAAGGATGCCCTTTATCACCACTCTTATTCAACATTGTGCTGGAGGTCCTAGCCAGAGCAGTTAGGCTAGAAAAAGAAATAAAGGGCATCCAAATTGGTAAGGAAGAAGTAAAAGTATCTCTATTTGCAGATGATATGATCTTATACACAGAAAACCCTACAGAATCCACAAGAAAACTACCGGAACTAATAGAAGATTTCAGCAAAGTATCAGGATATAAGATACACACACAAAAATCAGTTGGATTCCTTTACACCAACAAAGAGAACTTCGAAGAGGAAATCACCAAGTCAATACCATTTACAATAGCCCACAAGAAGATAAAATACTTAGGAATAAATCTACCAGAGATGTAAAAGACCTATACAATGAAAACTACAAGACACTACTGCAAGAAAACAAACGGGACCTGCATAAGTGGAAAAACATACCTTGCTCGTGGATAGGAAGACTCAACATTGTG
The DNA here is from genome assembly GCF_000243295.1 of Trichechus manatus latirostris. Classification (NCBI taxonomy): domain Eukaryota; kingdom Metazoa; phylum Chordata; class Mammalia; order Sirenia; family Trichechidae; genus Trichechus; species Trichechus manatus. The sequence goes on along the minus strand of NW_004443947.1, from coordinate 687,547 downwards.
AAAATGTCAATTCTACCCAAAGAGATCTACAAATACAATGCAATTCGGATCCAAATTCCAGCGGCATTTTTTAATGAGATGGAGAAACAAATCACCAACTTCATATGGAAAGGAAAGAGGCCCTGGATAAGTAAAGCATTACTCAAGAAGAAGAACAAAGTGGGAGGACTCACACTACCTGGTTTTAGAACCTATTATACTGCAATGGTAGTCAAAATGGCCTGGTACTGGTACAACAACAGATGCATAGACCAATGGAACAGAATTGAGAATTCAGACATAAATTCACCTATCTATGAGCAGCTGATATTTGACAAAGGCCCAAAGTCTGTTAATTGGGGAAAAGACAGTCTCTTTAACAAATGGTGCTGGCATAACTGGATATCCATCTGCACAAAACTGAAACAAGACTCATACCTCACACCATGCACAAAAGCTAACTCAAAATGGATCAAAAACCTAAATATAAAATTGAAAATTATAAAGATCATGGAAGAAAAAATAGGGACAATGCTAGGAGCCTTATAATACACGGCATAAATAGAATATGAACCCTAAGTAACAACACACAAACACCAGAAGAGAAACTAGGTAACTGGGAACTTCTGAAAATCAAACACTTATGCTCATCAAAAGACTTCAGTAAAAAAGTGAAAAGACAACCTACAGACTGGGAAAAAATTTTTGGCTACGACAAATCCGATCAGCGTCTAATCTCTAAAATCTACAAGATACTGCAAAACCTCAGCAACAAAAAGACAAATAACCCAATTAAAAAATGGGCAAAGGATATGAACAGGTACTTCACCAAAGAAGACAT
>NW_004443947.1:602220-686627 GCF_000243295.1 Trichechus manatus latirostris | reverse complement strand
GGACGAATGGATAAACAAATTATGGTATATTCACACAATGGAATACTATGCAACAATAAAGAACAATGATGAATCTGTGAAACATCTTATAACATGGAGGAATCTGGAAGGCATTACGCTGAGTGAATTTAGTCAGTCACAGAAGGACAAATATTGTGTAAGACCATTATTATAAGAACTCACGAAAAGGTTTAAACACAGAAGAAAACATTCTTTGATGGTTACGAGGGTGGGGAGGGTGAGGGTTATTCACTAACTAGATAGTAGTCAAGAATTATCTTAGGTGAAGGGAAGGACAGGACACAATACAGGGGAAGTCAGCACAACGGGACTAAACCAAAGCTAACAGGTTTCCTGAATACAATCAAACACTTTGAGGGACAGAGTAGCAGGGATAGGGGGTCTGGGGACCATGGTTTCAGGGGACATCTAGGTCAACTGGCATAACAAAGTTTATTAAGAAAGTGTTCTGCATCCTACTTTGGTGAGTGGCACCTGGGGTCTTAAAAGTTACTAAGCATGTGTACTAACCGTTTAATGAGAAACTTTTGTTTTGTAAACCTTCATCTAAAGTGAGAATAGCAGCACAACCAGAAGAATGTAATCGATGTCACTTAATTGTGCATGTATAAATTTTTGAAATGGTGTACCTTTGTCTATGTGCATTTTCACCAAAAAAAATAAAAAATAAAATAAAATAAAAAAAAGGTCAAGAAGGGAAAGGGTTGACATGTCTTGGGTTTGTTAATCAATGTCATAAAACAATATGTTTACTGACTGTTTAATGAGAAACTATTCTGTAAACCCTCACCTGAAGTACAATTAAAAAAAAAAAGTTAGCAAGCAGCCATCTAAGATTGGTCCCAACGCACCTGAAGTGAAGGAAAATGAAGAACACTAAAGACACAAGGAAATTATTAGCACAAGAGACAGACAGGGCCACATAAACCAGAGACTTCATCAATGTGAGACCAGAAGAACTAGATGGTGCCCAGTTACCACCACTGACTGCCCTGACAGGGAACACAACAGAGAGTCACTGATGGAGCAGGAGAAAGGTGGGGTGCAGAACTCAAATTCTAGCAAAAAGACCAGACTTAATGGTCTAACTGACACTGGAGGACCCCAGAAAGCATGGCCCTGGACTCTCTGTCAGCCCAGAACTAAAACCATTCCCCAGGCCAACTCTTCAGACAAAGATTAGACTGGACTGTGGGACATAAAATCATACTCGTGAAGAGAGTGCTTCTTAGCTCAAGTAAATACATGAGACTAAATGGGCAGCTCCTGTCTGGAGGTGAGATGAGAAGGCAGAGAGGGTCAGGAGCTGGTTGAATGGACATGGGAAATCCGGGGTGGAAAGGAGGAGGTTTCTGTCACAGTATAGGGAGAGCAATTAGGGTCACCTAACAATGTATGTATAAATTTTTGTATGAGAGACTAACTTGAATTGTAAACTTTCACTTGAATTACAACAATGAAAGAAAAAATTATAGAAGAAAACATTAAAAAAAAAAAAAATTTCCTCTATGCTGCTGATTCCATGATGTACCAGTCTCTGGACCAATTGGGATCTGAAGTTCCTCAAACACTGGTTGTTTTGACTTTAAACTCTATACCTGCAATTCCGCATGCTACCACCAGGTGAGCGTTGAGATTACACAAACTATCAAAACTTTAAACCTAGACTTCTAATTAAAATACACTCTAAATTAAAACAAGATACATTCATACTTACATACACACATATATTTCTTAATTTATCATATTGGCCTAGATTAAAAAGTATGATAATATCCACAGTTGGCCAGGGTTTGGGGGAAACATGTAGTATTCATACACCGTTGGTGGGAATGTAAATTAGTATGGCCTATTGGAGGACGATTTGGCAATGTTCATCAAAAGCCTTAAACATGTGCAAACCCTTTGGTCCAGCAACTCGACTTCTAGACCTTCATTCTAGGGAGATAATCATGGAAACGAACCTAAATTTGTTCCCAGGATGCTAACTGTAATGTTGAAACATTGTAAATATAAATAATATAACTTGGAGACTGGTTACATAAATTATACATATGATCAAATACCATGTGGCCATGGTATAAAATTATATTCTATAAGAATTTTTAATGATGTGGAAATATCTCATGATATATTAATTGGAAAAAAATAGGCTACAAAAAGTATATCCACTGTAATGCCATTTTTATAACAATAAATAGAAAAACAGACTTGCATAATAAAAAATGTGGAAGAACAAATACCAAAATACTGAGAGAACTTATCTGTGGGTGGTAGGATCATGGATAATGGCTTTTTCCTTCTTTGTGTTTTTCTCTTATTTTTCTGGATGTTTTACAGTAAATATGATTTTATTGTAATGAACACCGGGGGGCAGGAAGGACAGGCCCGTCTCTGCACAAGGAGGGCACAGACAAGGTGACCCCGGGCCCTTGTTGGCTCTGATTTCCACAGTCTGCCCAATGGACCCCTTGGTTTTTATGCCCTGTGTCTCCTAGACACTCCCATTTGGTCCACATAAGGACCTGGTTTCAGCTGGTTTCACTCAGGGAAGGGGGGCAGCCTGGGCTACTCCAGAAAACACAGCTGACATAGTCTCCACCACCACCTTCCTGCTCCACTCTTTTCGTATTCTTCCTTCCCCTTAGGAAGTGACAAGCTTTGAGCACAAAGGAAAAATCCTCCCTGAGGCTGGTTTTAATGTTCACTAACCTGCAGCAAAACACCTTTTTCTAAAACTGATCATCCTCAAAGTCTTTTTCTTTCCAAATCCTGCAAACGTACAATGAGTAAGCTAGAGCTGTTTTTTTAAGCCTGTCTTTCCCTCTTATTGAGAGGCTACTGCATGTCATGCAGGTGCGCCTGACCCAAGCCATGGTCTTTCAATCCCCTCATATGCCTGCGAAAACTGGACAATGAATAAGGAAGGCAGAAGAAGAATTGATGCCTTTGAATTGTGGTGTTGCCAAAGAATATTGCAAATTGACTGCCAGAAGAATGAACAATCAGTCTTAGAAGCAATACAACCAGAAGGCTCCTTAGAAGCCTTACTTTGCAAGTGTCATCTGGAAAGACCAATTACTAGAAAAGCACACCATGGTCAGTAATCATCAAAAACGAGGGAAACCCTCAATGAGATGGATTGACATAATAGCTGCAATAATGAACTTAAACAGAACCAGGCAACGATTCGTTCCATCGTACGTGGGGTCGCCATGCATTGGAGCCAACTCCACACAACTAACAACGACAACTGCATGTTGAGCCTGTTGAACCTGGACATGAGGTTCTATGATGTTATTTCATCCTCCAACTCTGCAGGGGGATTATTCCCAGCTTCCCAGAGGCTAAGCACTCTGCCTATGTCCACATAGTTGGGACAGGATTTGGACTCGGGCCTGGCTGACTAGAAGTCCATGGTGACACTTTCCACACGAGGTACCCCCTCTGCAGCCCAGGCCCCCCAGCGCTGAGGCCATTGTCCTAAACTTGAAGATGACCATATGGAGCTGTTGGTAAATAAATCCCAGGTTGGGGCCAGGCAGAGCCTCCTTGCACCCGATCGGCCAAGAAATCTGAATTTCTGCTCAAAACACATGGGTCCCATGGCCTGACAGGAGGACCGTCCACCATGGGACTGCCTCTCTTCCACAGGGGAAGCACACAGGTTTTGTCCCCACCCTGTGGGTCTCCTGAAAGTCAGGACAGCTCATGTGGCAGTGCCAGAACACGGTGCTTGGAGCACACAGCTGGCCGAGCTGGTGTGCTGGTAGTGCTGGCCACATGCAGGCCCTGAGCCCAGCTGGGGCCGGCCCAATCAGGGAGACATCCAGAAGTGTGTGCAAGCATGGCTGGACGACCTTGGGCAAAGGTGCATTGTCTGTCCTGGCCTCGGTGAAATCGTGGGCTGTGAAGTCAGCTGCCAGAGGATTTTGACGGGTCCCCTACTGCTTGGGCTGCCTGGTTCAGCCTGTTGGGGCTCCCCAGAGACCAAGGGTACTGGCTTCCAGAGCTGTCTGCGTGCAAAGAGTGGCCCAAGACCACCAGTTGCTGTCCTGTCGACTCTGACTCATGGCAACCCCAATGTGTCACAGTAGAACTGTGTTCCACAGGGTTTTCAATGGCTAGTGTTTTGGAAGTAGATCGCCAGGCCTTTCTTCCAAGGATCTTTGGGTGCATTTGAACTGCCAGCCTTTCAGTTAGCAGCCAAGCACATTACTGTTTCCACCAGCCAGGGACTCCAGTCCCAAGATGAAAGGCTAAAAATATTCCAGTGAAAGACTATGGTTCTCACAGACTGTTGAGGCACACGGATGCACAAAGGCTCCACTGGCCAGGAAGGGGGCGCGGACTCCTGCTTCATCAGGACAAGCTGCTGGGGAGCTGTGGTGGGACCCTGACCCCCAGGTGCTCCTGCAGGATGAAAGTGGATCCTGGCTGGTTTTGACATTTTGTTCTTTGTGTCTTCCTTCTCCTGTGTTCTGAGACTTCATCTGCAGGGCCAGATGCTTCTGCTCTGAGTGGCCAGGCTGCCTGCTGCCCAGGAGGCGCTGCCCTGACTGCCTGGGAGACCCCAGGCTCTACCCTGGGCCGTCTACGGGGCCACTCTGGGCACAAGGCAAATGCTCCCAAAGTTCCACTGACTCCCGGACGGCGGGGTTGTAACACACTTTGTGTTTTATGTGTAGCTGTCACCTCCCTGGTCTTGTTTAATCCCAATGGCAACCCCTCCAGGGAGGCATTCATCAGTCCATTTCACTGAGGGGGAAGCTGAAGCTCAGAGAGGGTGAGTGCCTTCCCCAAGGTCACACAGTGAGGAGGCAGCAGAGTTGCAATCCAAGCCCAGCTCTCCCTGGTGCTTGGGGATGGTGGTGCTTGGAGTTGGATTTTCCTCCAGAGCCTCCCACGAGGGCAGCTCCTGCCAGGACTGGGGACCATCCTCCTCCATTTCCAGCCTATCCTGATTCTGGATAGATCTGGCCACTACAAAGGCTTCTGAATCAACAAGCACCCCCTACCCCTGCAGCTTCCTGGCACAGAAGCCACAGAACAAATTGACCCCTAACATGATGGTCCAGTCTCTCCTTCCACTGGGCCAACCCTCTCTGCTCTTCCTGACATCTCGGCACTTCTAGATGCTGCCCTCCTGGTTCCTAACCTCTGTGCAGGACGGGACAGCTGCAGTCACATTTTAGCTTACTTCTGATGTGGAGCTTGGTGGCCTGGGCTGGGGACGTTTATTCCAAGTATAAGCTAACTTTTAGGTTTACTTGTAAAAGATTTAAGGCATGATGACACCATAGAGGCTGCACTGGGACCCACCAGTCTTCCCCTTTCTGAGAGGTGACACAGCACAGAGGGCTGGGACCTGGAGCCTCCCTGCCCACTGGGACAAGGCTGGTAGCCACACCTGTCCTGGAGGACACTTTGCTACCCAGGGCTGGGCCCTCGCTCTGGCTGATGGGCTGGGTAGGGAAGCAGTGTCTGGTGGTGGACTCTGCATCTTTGCTTTGCCTCCAGGGCAGTGGGGCTGCAGACAGTGCCTGCTCGGCCTGGACCCTGCAGCCCAGCATGCCGGTGTGCCTCCTCAGAGTTCATGCTAATGCCCTCCACAGACAGGCCATGTCTACTCAGGAGCAGAGGAGGAGGAAGAGAGGAGCGCAGACAGAGTTGAAGAAAGGCTCAGGGGGAGAATATTGGCTTAAGAGACGAAGGCAAAGAGAGCAAAAAATAAACGGCAAATTACCGGGTAGCCGTCTCGTCCTGATTGCCCCTGTGGTAATTAATATGTCATTAATAATCAGACTTTGAGCAGAAAACCATATGGCAATGCTTAGAACTCAATCAAGGCCCCAGACCCCGCCACGTTCCGTGTGGTTTGCAGCAGAGGCTGCTGGTTGGTAACTCAGTCCCGGAGGGCAGGGGAACACCAGGGCTCCGACGGGTCTAGGGGTAAAAGCACCCTTTTTCTGCCTCCCTGGGCCAGAGTGGAGGGGCCACGAGCCTTGGGGCTTCATCAGGGGTCCTGCGCACATCACCCGGGGCACATGGCAAAGGCACATGGGAAGACGGGGTTCTGGAGGGCAGTGTCACAGCCCCCATGATCTAACCAGGAACTTTTCAATCAATGCGCTTTCAATCAGGGCTGCTGAGGGGCATGGAGGGCTGATAACTGGTTTCTCCCTGCTGTCACAGGGATGGGGTGAACCGAGAATCAGAGCCTTAGAAACTGGAGATAAGGACTACTCGGTGCTTTTCTGTCCCCAGAGCAGGCCAGGCCTGCTGGGCAGTGACCACACCAACACCCCGCACGTCAGACAACCCTCCCTTCTCCAGGCCCCTGTTGAGGTTGCAGCTTGAGAACTCTGCATTTGTCTCATACATTTACTATTTTAACAGCCAGATTTAGGGGGAAAAAAAAAATCCCTCACCAGCACTCTGTGTTATGTACGTCGGCGAGCTCACACAAGCTAGCTTCCATGTGACAGCCAGAAATAACTCATCAGTGAAAAACTGCTCATGACCAATAAATCCGCAAATGTTTGTTTGCTTGCTTTTTGGCTCATTGCAGCGCTGCATGCACCGAGGAGCCCAGATCCCGATGGGTGCTGATCGGGACATGAATCATGTCAAGTGGAAGTCAAAAAAAGAAAATTGCTCTTCCGAAAGGAATTCCTTCAGAAAGTTAATTTTGGCTCAAGCTGGCTGTCAATGTGCTTCTTGAATTGATTCATCAGGATTTATTGAGCTCTGCAAAATGGCCAAGGCGAATCAAAGCCAGACAGATCCCATGCCCCAGAGAATGTGATTTCCAGGGCCGCTGACAGCCAACCCTGTCTTCAACGCCACCTCAGACAGCCAAGGAGAGTTCAGGGGGCAGCCCCGCCCCGCCCCTCACCCCTTCTCAAACTCAGAAGCATTTTCCCTCTGCGGCCATCTGAACATCCTTGCTGGCTGGCTGTGTGTGTGAGCACTGAGCTGTCCAATTCAGGGAGTAAAAAGTGTTTTGGTATTTGTTCTGTAAACCTTCATCTAAAGTACAATAAAAAAGAAAAAAAAAAAAATGTTTTGGCAAACGAGGAAAATGAACCCCAGGATCTAGTGATCAAGCCCTACTTACTCCTAGAATAATCGCCTGACTTGAGAGCCCCTCTGCCAAAGCACATGAGACAAAACATTTAAAAATACCAACTGTGGCAGGGCATTTAAAAAATGGAGGCATGGTTAAGTGGGCACCTCATGATGTGCAATCTAGTATGTAGAGTGTTCATCAATCAATGGGACAAGATACGACCTTGTTCCTGGAAGAAATTTTGGAACTGAATACAAATCTGCAAATAAAGCATATTAAGCAGTGAGTAGTTGAAAAAAAAAAATATGGGCATGGTGCTTGGATTTCTATGCACCTGGTTGACCAAAGATTTGGTGACGATCAGCCAGGCTCATGCCAGCTCTCTTGGAAGGAAAATGGCCACAGAACATTCCAAGGGGACATCGAGCTGGCGGAAATCTGTGATTATATTCATGTACAGATAAATAAAATACACTGCCCTTATCAGGACTGAGTTTTTTAAGATACACCTCTCTAACCAAAAATTATTTTCATGGAAGTGTTAGAAAGAGAAGAAAATGTCTTATCTTTCAGGAGCAGAGAGTACAGTCCAGGACACTTACTGGAGGACCTGCAAAACACAAGCAGAGAGGCCATCATCAGATCATAGGGAAGAGCGTCCCCTCACCCATGTCAGCCCCTCCCTCAGCACGGCTATGGGCCACCCGTCCCCGTTCCCCGCAAGGCTTTGATGCCATCACGAGCTGTTTCCTGCCATGGTCTTGCAAACAAGTGTCAGCCGAAAAGCCAATTGGCAGAGTGGAGGGAGCCACCAGGGTGGGCTCTGGGTGACAATGACAATCCCCATGGTTATTGGTTCATTCACTCATTTAGTGAAGCTGCTGATTCTTGCCTGGTGCTCACTCATGTTGGGTAATGGCAACTGGGTAGGAATCAGCGCTTGTTGCCGCTTGAAGGAAAAGCACTGGTGTTCACAACGGGCCAAGACTTGGGGGAGAAAACACATTGGGCAGAGGGAAGGACCTGTGTGAGGGTACAAGGATGTGGGAGGCTGAGCAGGTGTTCGAGGCATCGTGCCCAGCCCAGGCTTGGGTGCGGCTGAGCTGAATGTGCACGGGGAAATTGAAGGGGGTGAGTCCAGGAGCACAGGTGGTGCTGGGGCAAGGGCTGGTGCAGGAAGCCAAGACTTGTCCTTGGTAGATGAGGACTCACAGAAGAACAAGGATAAGAAACCCACAGGGGTCCTCACCTTAAAGTTTGCAAAGCATGTTTCATAGCCATTGTTGCATTTGATCTTCTCAACAATCTTTTGTGAGAAGTGTGATCTACATGTCCATTTTGAGGCTTAGAGAGAAGTGACTTGTTGAAGGCCACATGGTCGGTTACAGGTGGAGCTCATTCTGGAATGAGGTCTCCTTACTCTCAAACTCCTACACACTTTCCGCTAACCACGCTGTTGCCAACCAGTAACGTCTCTGCTCCCCATCGGACCCGGAACCTAAACTCTGGAGCACAAGGCCGGAACAGGGAGGCAGCGGTCAGCCAACAATGTTTATGGAGTGCCAAGCATGAGCTGGACACTGTTACAGGTAAGTATTTGGTGTTGTTGTTAGGTATCGTTGAGTCGGTTCCGACTCATAGCAACCCCCTGCACAACAGAATGAAACACTGCCCGGTCCTGGACCATCCTCACAATCGTTGTTATGCTTGAGCCCATTGTTGCAGCCACTGTGTCAATCCATCTTGTTGAGGGTCTTCTTCATTTTCGCTGACCCTCTACTTTACCAAGGTAAGTAAATCGGATATACAAAAATCCTACCCATTGCCATCAAGTCGACTCTGACTCATAGTGATGCTGTAAGACAGAGTAGAATGCACCATAGCGTTGCCAAGGCTGTAATCTTTACGGAAGCAGACTACCACATCTTTCTCCCGTGGAGCAGCTAGTGGGTTCGAACTGCTGACCTGTCGGTTAGCAGCTGAGCATTTAACCACTGAGCCACCAGGGTGGTGCTAGAATTCTCATTAAACAGATAGATACTTAGATACTTAAGAAAACAATCACACAGGTCGGAGAAGCACAGCGAGCTCCAAGCGTATAACGAGGGGCCTGCCTGGGCTAGGCAGACTCAGCAAGGGAGGAGAGGCTGAGCCCAGAGGATGAGAGATTCTCTGGATGAGGAAGGGGGAAGGAAAGCTCAGGTACATGTTCAGAACATGCCAAGATTGGAGGGCTTTTGCAGAGCTAGAGGAAGTCAGTTTATACAACACTGTGACTGTAATCGATGCCACTGAATTGTATACTTAAGAATTGTTAAAATGGCAAATTTTATGATTTATATATTTAACCCAATTAAAAAAAAAAGAGGTGTTCACCGTCACTGTCTATAATTTCTCATCTTCCACTTACCTAGAAACTCTCTCTGATTTGAATTCCATCCTTATCACTCCACCAAAACAGCCCTCACCACAGTCTCTAACGACCCGCCTCCATGTCACTAAACCCACACATCTTTCTCATCCTCGTTTCACTCGGCCTCTAGGCAGCACCCACAGTGCACCACTCCCTACTGTCTTCCCTTGGCTTCCAAAATATCACCTTCCTCCCACTTCCCTGGCTGCTCTGTCTCTTTAGCTGCCTCAGTCTCCCCTACTAGCCTTCAACGTGAGAGTTCCTCAAGGCTCATGTCTAAGCTTTCTTCTCTTCAGTCTTCTCCCCTGCTCATCACGTCTATCCCATCTTCCTAGAGGATCCACTACAATATGCAGATGAGTCCCAAATATCTTTTCCCCGACCAGGCCATGCCTCTGACTCCCAGACTCCCTTTTCTAGTTGCCTACTTGACATTTCCCCTTGAATAATTAAAATATACCAAACAAATGTCCAAAACCACACTCATGGTCTTCTGACCACAAACTTGCTTCCATAGTGTCTGACCTTGATGGATGGTATTACCTTCCATCCAGTTGTGTGATCTGGAAAATAAAGATTCACCTTCAAAATGCTCACTCTCTAATCTACTAGCATATCTGTTGTTTGTTCCTCTGGAATCCATCTGCTTATCTCTCTATCCAATAGCATAACTCTAATCCATGTTACCACCATCCCTAGGCTATGGCAATAACTTTCTAACTGGCTTCCCTCCTCATTCATTGCACAGATATTTATATTGGTGGTTCAGTGGTAGAATTCTCGATTTCCATGAGGGAGACCGGGGTTCGATTCCCTGTCAATGCCCCTCATGCTATGATGCTGCACAGGCTTCAGCAGAGTTTCCAGGCTAAGATGGACTGGGAAGAAAGGCCTGTGTGATGGTTAAGGTCGTGTGTCAACTTGGCTGGGCCATGATTCTCATTGGTTCAGCAGTTGTATGATGTTGTGATCACTTCCATGATGAAATTTGATATTATGTGATCACCTCCACGATGAGATGTGCTGTGAGTAGCCAATCAGTTGAAAAGGAGTTTCCTTGGCCATGTGGCCTGCACTGAATATAAATGGAGGTTCTGACAAGGCTTGTGGGCTTTTGCTCATTTTGGATTCTGCAGCTGGCTCCTGTTCTTCTGGCCTCTGGTTCCTGGGACTTGAGCTAGCAGCTTATCTGTGGTCTTGCCTGCTAGTCTTGGGATTTTTTTATCTTCGCAGCCTGTGAGCAGGAGCCCTGCTCTCTGACCTGCTGATCTTGGGTTTGCCAGCCCCTGCGGCTGTGTGAATCAGGAGAGGCCTCTATCCTGACCCATGGACTTGGGACATCCACCCTCTGCAACCGTGTGAGCCATTTCCTTGATATAAATCTCTCTCTTGATATATATTTACACGCTTTACTGGTTTTGCTTCTCCAGAGAACCCAAACTAAAATAGCCTGGTAATCTATTTCCAAAAATAAGCCAATGAAAACCCTACAGATCACATGGTTCGATTTGCAACTGATCAGGAAGATGGTGCAGGACCAGGCAGCATTTTGTTCCATTGTGCATGGGGTCACCAGGAGTCAGAGGCCAATTTGACAGCAGCCAACAACAACACTCAGACAATCGATGGGTTTCCTTTGTCGCTGGCATCAGGTTGGGGTGGGCTCCCGTGTTTCAGGCAAAAGGTGTAGCATATGTTAAGCCAAAAGACAAGCAAACAGAGTTTGTGGTGGAGCTGAATGCTGAATTGTCCAGCCCTGTTCTAGGCACTTGGGATGCAGCAGTGAAAGTACCACAGATCCTTGTCCTATTGGAGCATACATGAGAGAGAGGCAGATGAGATGCAATAAGCATAATAAGTACATTACCTAGAAAATGATAAGTGCATGGAAAAAAAGAGGTAGTAGAATAGGTAAAAGGGTCAGCAGTTTGAATCCATCAGCCGTTCCTTGGAAACTCTGTGGTGGCAGTTCTACTCTGTCCAATAGGGTCGCTATGAGTCGGAATTGACTCAACGGCAACAGTTTAGAGCAGGGTAAGAGGGAACTGGAATGCTGGGGGTAGATTGGAGTATTTTATAAAGTGGTCAGGGTAAGCCTCCTGAGGTAGCATTTGAGCAAAGGTTTGATGGACTTGTAGGACTTGGCCATGCAGATTTCTGGAAAAAATGCATGCCAGGCAGACGGAAGAGCCAGTGCAAAGGCCGAGAGCAGGAGGGTGCCTGGTGTGTTTAAGGAGCATCAAGGTGGCCAATGAGGCCAGAGCAGAGTGTGTGTGTGTGTTGGGGGTGGGGGTGGGGTGTCTGGGGGGGAGTAGTGGGAGGGGGCTCAGAGAGGTAATGACGGGGGCGGGGCAGAGTGGATGGGCCTTGCTAGCCATTTTTAGGACTTTGTCTTTTCTCTGAGATGGGAGCCCTTACCAAAAAAAACCTGTTGCCATCCTTGCAGGCAAAATTAAAAAAAAAAAAAAAACCCATAAAAATCCTAGCAGAAAATGTGGAGAAATTCCTTTATACCTTTGGAAAGGGGAAGGCTTTTCTGACTAAAGCTCATGATCCAGAAGCCATAAAAGAAAAACCTGATCCAACCAAATATAAACAAAAATGTCTGCAAGGCAAAAAGCACCGTACCAAAGCAAAAAGCCAAACTGGGAAAAATAAGTTTCTAACTCATGTCACAAAGGATAGCTACCTTGATATAAAAATGCTTCTACAAAGTGAATCTAAAACAGCTACCCATTAAACCAGTTGCTGTTGAGTGGATTCCGACTCATAGCGACCCTATAGACAAAGTAGAACTGCCCCATAGGGTTTCCAATGGGCAGCTGGTGGATTACAACTGCTGACCTTTTAGTTAGCAGTCATAGCTCTTAACCACTGCACGACCAGAGCACACTTCACTAGGAGGAGGATAAATTGGTCCATTCTCTATAGAGAGTGATTTGGCAATATCTACTAAGATTCAGGGGGAGGCATTGGTGGTTCAGTGGTAGCAATTATGGATAACATATGCGAAGAATGGGAATTCCAGAACGCTTAATCGCGCTCATGTAAAAGCTTTTCACAGACCAAGAGGCAGTCGTTTGAACAGAACAAGGGGATACTGCATGGTTTAAAATCAGGAAAGGTGTGGTCAGGGTTGTATCATTTTGCCATATTCATTCAGTTTGTATGCTGAGCAAATAATCCGAGAGGCTGGACTATACGAAGAAGAATGTGCATCAGGATTGGAGGAAGACTCATTAACAAACTTCCATACACAGATGACACAATCTTGCTTGCTGAAAGTGAAGAGGACTTGAAGCACTTACTGATGAAGATCAAAGACTACAGCTTTCAGTGTGCATTATGCCTCAACATAGAGAAAACAAAAATTCTCACAAGTGGACCAATAAGCAACATCATGATAAATGGAAAAAAGATTGAAGTTGTCAAGGATTTCATTCTACTTGGATCCACAATCAATGCTCATGGAAGCAGCAGTCAAGAAACAATGTATCATATTGGGCAAATCTGCTGCGAAAGACCTTTTTAAAGTGTTAAAAAGCAAAGATGTCACCTTGAGGACTAAGGTACGCTTGACCCAAGCCATGATATTTTCAATCACTTCATATGCATGGAAAAACTGGACAATGAATAACGAAGACCAAAGAAGAACTGATGCATTTGAATTATGGTGTTGGCAAAGAATATTGAATATATCATGGACTGCCAGAAGAATGAACAAATCTGTCTTGGAAGAAGTACAGCCAGATGCTCCTTAGAAGCGAGGATGATGAGATTTCCTCTAACATTCTTTGGAGATGTTATCAAGAGGGAGCAGTCCCTGGAGAAGGAGAGGGTCAGCAAAAAAGAGGAAGACCCTCAACGAGATGGATTGATGCAGTGGCTGCAACAACGGGCTCAAACATAGCAATGTTTGTGAGAATGGCACAGGACCGGGCAGTGTTTCATTCTGTTATACACCGGGTTGCCATGAGTTGGAATCGACTCTACAGCACCTAACAAAAACAACATGTGGGAAACCTGGGCCCAATTCCCAGCCAGTGCACCTCATGTGCAGCTACCACGCATCTGTCAATGGAGGCTTGCGTGTTGCTATGATGCCAAACAGATTTCAGAGGAGCTATCAGACTAAGATGAAATAGGAAGAAAGGCCTGGCAATCTACTTCCAAAAATCAGCCAGTGAAAACTCTGTGGATATCAACAGTCTGATCTGCAACTGATCATGGGGATAGGGAGGCACAAGACCGGGTAGCGTTTCATTCCATTGTGCATGGGGTTGCTATGAGTCAGGGGCCAACTCGATGGCATTTAACAACAACATTAAGATTTAAAATGTATGCACCAGTTGATACAGCAGTTATCCTCCTAGATATTTATTTGGTAAATATGTTAACATTTATGTAAAGGGATGGACATATAGGAATATTAGGTGCAGAATTGTTTTAAAGAACAAAACATTACAAACAACATAAATGCTAATTGATATGGAACCGATAATAAATAAACAGTGGTACCTATATAAATGGAATACTGTCTTAGTTTCTTAGTGCTGCTATAACAGAAAAATCACAAGTGGGTGGCTTTAACAACAGAAATTTATTTTCTCGCAGTTTAGGAGGCTAGAAGTCCAAATTCAGGGCACTGGCTCTACGGGAGGACTTTCTCTGTCTGTCAGCTCTGGGGGAAAGTCTTTGTCTCTTTTCACCTTCTGTTCCTTGGGTGCTTGGCAGTCTCCAGGTGGCATCAATCTTCCCCAGTCTGTTCTTGCTTGCCTCTGTGCCTAAGCTGCTCCTTTTATATCTCAAAAGTGATTGGCTTAAGACACACCCTACACTGATGTAGCCTCGTTAACATCACAAAGAAAACCCTATTCCTAGATGGGATATATCCACATGTAAGTTGTTGCTGTGTGTTGTTGAGTCAACCCTGACTCGTTGTTGTTGTTAGGTGCCGTTGAGTCAGTTCCAACTCGTAGTGACCCTAAGTACAACAGAACAAAACACTGTTTGGTCTTACACCATCCTCATAATCATTGCTATGTTTGAGCTCACTGTTGCATCCATGTGTCAATCCATCTCGTCAAGGGTCTTCCTCTTTTTTGTTGACCCTCTACTTTACCAAGTCTGATGTCCTTCTCCAGTGACTGGTCTCTCCTGATAACGTGTCCAATGTGAGACAAAGTCTTGCCATTCTTGCTTCTAAGGAGCATTCTGGCTCTACTTCTTCCAAGACATATTTGTGCATTCTTCTGGCAGTGCACGGTATATTCAATATTTTTTGCCAGCACGGTAATTCAAAGGCATCAATTCTTCCTTATTCATTGTCCAGCTTTCCCATGCATATGAGGTGATTGAAAATGCAATGGCTTGGGTCAGGCACACCTTAGTCCTCAAAGTGATATCTTTGTTTTTTAACACTTTAAAGAGGTCTTTTGCCCCGGATTTGCCCAATGCAATACATCGTTGGATTTCTTGACTGCTGCTTCCGTGGGTGTCGACTGTGGACCCAAGTAGAACGAAATCCTTGACAACTTCAATATTTTCTCCATTTGTCATGATGTTGCTTATTGGTCCAGATGTGAGGATTTTTATTCTCTTTATGTTGAGGTGTAATCCATACTGAAGGCTGTAGTCTTTGATCTTCATCAGTAAGTGCTTCAAGTCCTCTTCGATTTCAGCCAGCAAGGTTGTGTCATCTGCATATCACATGTTGTTAAGGAGTCCTACTTCAATCCTGATGCCTTGTTCTTCTTCATATAGTGCAACTTCTCAGATTATTTGCTCAGCATACAGACTGAATAAGTATGGTGAAAGGACACAACCTTGACACACACCTTTCCTGATTTATTTTTATTTTACTGTTGTACTTTAAGTGAAAGTTTACAATTCAAGTTAGTCTCTCATAGAAAAATGTATACATACATTGTTATGGGACCCTAATTGCTCTCCTATACTGTGACAGCACATTCCTCCTTTCCATCCCTGATTTCCCGTGTCCATTCTACCAGCTCCTGACCCTCTCTGCCTTCTCATCTCACCTCCAGACAGGAGCTACCCATTTAGTCTCATGTACTTACTTCAGCTAAGAAGCACTCTCTTCACGAGTATCATTTCATGTCCCACAGTCCAGGCTAATCTTTGTCTGAAGAGTTGGCCTCAGGAATGGTTTTAGTTCTGGGTTGACAGAGAGTCCGGGGGCCGTGCTTTCAGAGGCTCCTCCAGTCTTAGTCAGACCATGAACTCTGGTCTTTTACTAGAATTTGAGTTCTGCACCGTACTTTTCTCCTGCTCCATCAGGGACTCTCTGTGTGTTCCCGGTCAGGGCAGCCATTGGTGGTAGCTGGGCACCATCTAGTTCTTCTGCCTTTCCTGATTTTAAACCACGCAATATCTCCTTGTTCTGTTTGAATGACTGCCTCTTGGTCTATGTACAGTTTCTGTATGAGCACAATTAAGTGTTCTGGAATTCCCATTCTTTGCAATGTTATCCATAGTTTATTATGATCCACACAGTTGAAGGCCTTTGTATAGTCAGTAAAACACAGGTGAATCTTTCTGGTATTCTCTGTTTTCAGACAAGATCCACCTGACATCAGCAATGATATACCTCATTCCATGTCATCTTCTGAATCTGGCTTGAATTTCTGGCAGTTCCCTGTCCATGTACTGCTGCAATCGTTTTTGAATGATCTTCAGCAAAATTTTACTTTTGTGTGATATTAATGATATTGTTTGATAATTTTCGCATTCTGTTGGATCACCTTTCTTTGGAATGGGCACAAATATGGATCTTTTCCAGTCAGTTGGCCAAGTAGCTGTCTTCCAAATTTCTTGGCATAGATGATTAAGTGCTTCCAATGTTGCATCTGTTTGTTGAAATATCTTGATTGGTATTCTGTCAATTTCTGGAGTCTGTTTTTCACCATTCCCTTCAGTGCAGCTTGGATTTCTTCCTACAATACCATCAGTTCTTGATCATATGATACCTCCTGAAATCACTGAATGTCGACCAATTCTTTTTTGGTACAGTAACTCTGTGTAATCCTTCCATCTTCTTTTGATACTTCCTGCCTCATTCAGTATTTGGCCCATAGAATCCTTCAATATTGCAACTTGAGGCTTGAATTTTTCCTTCAGTTTTTTCAGCTTGAGAAATGCGATGCATTCTTCTCTTTTGGTTTTCTAACTCCAGGTCTTTACACATTACATTATAATACTTTGTCTTCTTGAGCTGCCCTTTGAAGTCTTCTGTTCAGCTCTTTTCCTCCATCATTTCTTCCAATCCCTTTAGCTACTCTACATTCAAGAGTAAGTTTAAGAGTCTCTTCTTTCTTTTTAATGACCTTTTGCTTTCTTCATGTATGATGTCCTTGATATCATCCCCACACATTGTCTGCTCTTTGGTTATTAGTGTTCAATGCATCATATTTATTCTTGAGATGGTCTCTAAATTCAGGAGGGAATTACTCAAGGTCTCTTGTGGACTTGTTTAAATTTTCTTTGACTTTAACTTGAACTTGCATATAAGCAACTGATGGCCTGTTTCATAGGCGGCCCCTGGCCTTGTTCTGACTGATGATATTGAACTTCTCCATTGTCTCTTTTCACAGATGTAGTCAACTTAATTCCTGTGTATTCCATCTGGTGAGGTCCACGTGAAATTCGCAGTTTATGTTGTTGCAAAAGGTATTTCCAAGGAATAGGTCATTGGTCTTGCAAAATTCTATTATTTGATTCCAGGTGTGGTTTCCTCAGTGGCCAGAGTGGGAACAGTGGCATACTGGAGACCAGTCCCATCATTGAGTGGGACACACCACATCTAGCCCATCCACAAGACTCCCAACTTCCCAAGTCCCCCTCCTCTCTTGGTCTCCAAGGCACCACGTAACCAGGCCACCACTGATTCCTGCTGGCACAATTGTCACAGCCTCCTAGCCAGACTCCTCCTTCTAGGCATCCCACCTGAATGTGTTTTGCATGTGGGATGGATATGAATTTTGGGAGGCCAGAGGGTGGAATGCTATGGATTGAATTGTGTCCCCCAAAAATATGTATTGGAATCCTCACCTTGTATCTGTGGATATGATGTGATGTGATGTGACATAATGTAGTGCAATGACCTACCATAACGCAATCTAATGTTATATTCATGAGGTCATACAAGTGTAGGAGGAGTCCTAAACCTAATCACTTCTGAGTTATAAAAAGAGGCAGATTAGACACAGAGATAATCACATACTGGGGAAAACAGATGCCATGTGAGAATCGACAAAAACTAAGGAATGCCCGGAACTACTGACAAGGAAGGAATCCACATGGCTGAGGCTCTGATTTGGACTTTTAGCCTCCCGAACTGTGAGAAAATAAATTTCTGTTCTTTAAAGTCACCCACTTATGGTATTTCTGTTACAGCAGCAAAACATTAACCCTAAGACACCACCCTAACAGGCAGAGGGACCTTTAAGAAATGCCTGACCCCTTTCGAGGACTCCCTATTGCACATGAAGTAAAATCCAAACTCCTGGCACAGCTTTCCTGCACGGCCCTCAGCCATCATGCTCCCCCCACTCGTCTCCTCTCAGTTTGCAATGGCGCCAGCTCTCTCCACCATAGGACATTCATATCTGCTGTGTTCCTGTGGCTGGTAGTCCTTGGCTTCAAGGTCCTCACACCATGAAATCTGAAGGCATCTCTTTACCCTTCACCCCCACTGGCTATTACAACTTACTGGCTATTTCCTTCCAAGCACATTCACAGTCTGTGAATATTAAATTCATTTATTAGTTATTTATTGTCTGCATCCCCCAGCAAGTCGACTCCCTGAGAACTGGGAACCCTGTCAATCTGGATCACTGCTGTGTCCCCAGGGCCTAGAACAGTGCCTGGTAGGCACGAAACAGTCATTATATAGGTGTTAGATGGCTGAGGGGCAAGAAGGCCAGCAGGGCCAGCTGCCGGGCAGACCCTTCCCACCTGACTTCTTTGTGCTATTGTTGTTGCCACAGCTGCCACAGCATCTGGAGATGGAACTCATGCCTGCAGCAAGTGGAGCACAGAAGTGAGGGGATAGAGGTGGCACAGCTGGGCTCAGTTGCTGGGTTCCTGCTTAGAGAGTATGGCTGGCTGCCGGGCCTTCGGCAGACCACAGGGCAGCTCTTCCCCAGGCTTGGCCCATGACTGCATCATGCATCTGGCCCTTTTGCACACAGCTTTCAGACATGTGTTTTGGGCCCAACTGAATCCATTTACTTTGCTGTCAGGAATTGGGAGCAATTAAGTAAGAGCCAAATGACTTGGGAAATAATTGTGGGTCTGAGGGAGTAGACGGTTCAATGGTTCTGTGGCTTCTTTAACTGAACTGATGTGGCCTGGCAGATTTTCCTGAACCTGGAGACATGGCCTTGTCCATGCCTACCTCAGGTTAGGAGAGAACATGGCACACAAGCTGCTCCTCCAGTGTCTGTTCCCTAGTGCTGCTGGAATAGAAGTGCCACAGGTGGGTGGCTTTACAGAACAGAAATTTACTTTCTCATAGTTCAGGAGGCTAAAATTTGTATTCAGGGTGTAGCTCTAGGAGGAGGTCCTTCCTTGTCTATTTCAGCTTCTACTAGCTGCCAGCAACTCTTGGCGTTCCTGGGCTTGTAGATGCATCTGTCCCTGTCACCGGTCTCTCTCTTTCCCCTCTGTATCTGTGCCTATTCTGCACTGTTTATAATTCGGAAAGGATTAGGCTTAGGATCCACCCTATACTGGTATGACCTCAAATGATTGATTGATTACATTAGATTGCATGGTAGAAGTTGATTACATTACATTACATTACATGTAAGGTAATTACAGAGTCCCTGGGTGGTGCAAATGGTTAATGCACTCAGCTGCTAACTGAAGGTTGGAGGTTAGAGTCCACCCGGAGGCATCTCAGATGAAAGGCCTGGTGATCGACTTCTGAAAAATCAGCCATTGAAAATCCTATGGAGCACAGTTCTACTCTGACACACATGGGGTCGCCATAAGTCAGTGCCGACTTGATGGTAAACTATTTTTTTAAAGGTGATTACATTACATTAGATTGTATTATGGAAAGTAATTACATCAGATTACATTATGGAAGGTAATCTGTTCTACCCAGGCCAACTGATTTAATCACATGTGACTACTCCATAACAGCAATTTGATTGGTGTTTGGCCAAACCACCAGCAACCATAGCCTAGCCAATTTGACACATACAATTAACTATCTCACCCAACGTGGACAGTGAGTAGAGTGAGTGGAGGGTCTGGGAAACCACAATGCCCACCTGGAGCTCTGAGGCACTCTGGGCCCATTCACTTCCTTCATGTTTCCCAAAAGGCATGTTCTGGTTTCCTTGAAAAGCGTACTGGGAAGAATAATTCCCACATCCTGAATGGTGTTCAGTAGCTTCTGCCCTTCTCACACACGCCAGGAGGTGAGGGCTGGCGTTGGCCCCTGAGGCTTCTGGGGTCATCGTTCCTGCCTAAAGCCGCACATCTGCCCCTCTCTGTTGCCCCTGGACTCCTGACTCCCCCTTTCCCTGCTCTCTGTTCTTCCTAACAGGTCCTGCTTCTGACTGAGCCGTCTGCCTCTCCAGATTTGGCCAGCTCAAAAAGATACTTCACCCATGGAAACCCAAACCTACCCCCACCATGACGACAACACCCTGTGCTTCTAAGGAGCTTTTCCACAAAGGAGCAGAGTGGGCCAAGGGCTTTTAGACCCAGTTTTCAGGTAGATGAAATGAGGTTTGGGGGTTAGCAAATCCAGAGACAATAATGAGTTAGTGAGCCAGGCACTTAGCTCAGGCCTGAGACCCTGGCTCTAATTGTGCCAATAGTGTAAGGAAGGTGTAGAGGCCTTAGAATCCTGGCTGTACGACTGGTAAGCTCTAGATTCCAAACAAGTGCCTGTTGTCTTCAAGGCAAAGTTGCCTTTGTCTTTGAATTTCAGCATTTTTACTATGATGTATCTGGGTGTGGATCTCTTTCCATTTACCCTACTTGGAGTTTATTGGCTTTTTTTAGGATACGTAGATTAATGTTTTTCAACAAATTTGGGAAGTTTTCAGCCATTATCTCTTCAAATATTTTCTTTGCAGTCTTTCTTTTTCTCCTTTCTTTCTGGTACTCCCATTATGCATATGTTGGTGCACTTAAAGGTGGTGTGTGCGCGCGCACACACACACACACACCCCCACCCACACACACACATATAAAACAAAACATTTGACATCTCAGTCATCTTCACATGTACAGTTCAGTGACATTAATTATGTTCATCATGTTGTTCGGCCATCACCCTTATCTGTTCCTGGGGCTTGTTTTTGTTGTTTGTTTTGTGACTTGGCCGGGCTATTTTAGTGAAGTTTATTTCACTCCACAGTGTGAAGCTGTTGATGGTTGCTCCTCAGAGGTTTGGGGGTGCACACAGTCACCCTGGGATGACAATGGTTTTAGTAGGGCTCTCTGACTGTTTTCTTCCTTGATCTCTTGGTTAAGTTGTTTGTCTCATTTGGTGTTTCACCCTGACCATAAGGTTCCACTAATTGCTGGTTGACTGCTCTACTGTTTTCAAAAATGCCCTAGGAGCATAAATTGCTCAGACGGTCTGATCCCATTAAATTCAGCAGAGGTAGTTTTTGAGGCCAGTCTTTGAGTTTTGTTTTGACCCCAGGGGGGCTCTTCTTAGTTGTCTCTTTCCATTGTTCCTTCTGGTGAACTAGCTGGTCTATGGTTTAGATTGTTGCTCTTAATTAAAAGGAGCTATTGTTTTCAGGAGTGCCCTTAGGCCTAAATTTCCCTGCACTCTGTTTCAAATAAAATCAGTTCCTCTGGGGAGAGCTCCAAAGTTCTCTTTACTTAAGGACGGCCACTCTCCCTGAACAAAGTCTCAGAGCCACTACTCTGGGCACTGGTTGGGGCAGTAACCTCTGATCTTCTTGGCTTGCCTCTTCCTTGTCTCTCCAGGTGTGGAACCTGTGCCCTGTGAGAGAGCTGGGGCAAGGGCAATTTGGGCTCCAGTATTATCAGTCTACTTTGCCTAGAGAAGAGCTTCTGTCATATGGATGGGGGCTGCACTCACCAGGAACTTAACCTCTTCAACTTAGAGTTGGATAGGATGAGAAATACTGGTGGCCTACTGGTAACCCTTGACGGGAGCTAAGGGGAAGAGGGAGACCCATCCTCTTGAAAACACTTGCCTGGAGTGGAGCGTCTATGAAGCTGAGTTAGGAGAGGTGGGAGGAAGCAGGATGTGGCTCAAATACCACAGACTTTCACTGTTCCTACCAAGTTTTACTAGATTTTCTTGAGTAAGTATTTCTTCATTTGTTGCATGCCCTTAGGACAATTTCCAGGGACTTTAAATGGTTGTTTTTCATAGTTTCTGACGTTTTTGTTGAAGACGGTTTTGCTGCTCACGCTACTATCCTAAAAGTGGCACTCACCACTATATAATTTTTTATCATCCCAAGAAGAAACTCTGTGACTATTAGCAGTCTCTCCCCATTTCTTCCCTCTCCCTAGCCCCTGGAAACCACTAATGTTCTCTCTCCATGGACTTGCTTATTCTGAACATCTCATATAAGTGGAATCATACAATATGTGGTCTTTTGTGACTGTCTTCTTTAACTTAGCATAACGTTTTCCAGGTTCATCCATATTGTAGCATGTATAAGTACTTCATACCTTTTCATTGCTGAATAATATTCCATTGTATGAATATACCACATTTTTGTTCATTCATTCATTGGTTAACAGACATTTGGGTTGTTTTCACCTTTTGGCTATTATGAATAATGATATTAGGAATATTTTTATAAAAGTTTTTGTATAGACATGTATTTTCATTACACTTGGGTATATAACTAGAATTGGTAGGTCATATGGTAACTATGTTTTACCATTCTGATCAAGTTCCAGACTGTTTTTCAAAGTGCTGCACAATTTTATAATCCCATCAGCAATATACAATGGTTCCAAGTTCCCCAAATCTTCACCAACACTCGCCATTGTCTTTTTTTTTTTTTAAATAATATTTTATTGTGTTTTCACTGAAGGTTTACACAGCAGTTTAGGTTCCCATCCAACAATTTCTACACAAGTTGTTCAGTGACACTGGTTACATGCTTCACAATGTGTGAACATTCTCATTTCTGTTTTGACTGCTCCATTTCCATTAATTTAGTTTCCCTGCCCCCTTACATTCTCATCTTTGTTTTAAAGTAATTGCTGACTGTTTGATCTCATATAGGTGATTTTTTAAAGGAGCACAGTACTTATAAGTGATATTCATTATTTTTTGAGCCAATTTGCTATTTAGCTACATGGTGAACTCAGGGCTTGGTTTTGGTTCTAGATTTGAAGAGTATCTCAGGACAATAGTCTCAGGGAGTCCTCCAGTCTCAACCAATCCAATAAGTCTTTTTTTTTTAAAGGAAATTTGAAGTTTTGTTCCCCATTTTTTTCCCTTCCGCTTGTCTGTCTTTTTGATTTTAGTTATACTAGTGGGTCTCATTGTGCTTTTGATTTTGCATTCACTTGTCCCAGCATCATTGAATTGTCTTGGCATCCTTGTTGAAAATAAAATGCCAGTAAATGTAAGCACTTTCTTCTGGACTCTCAAATCTAATCCATTGATCTATATGTCTATTCTTTTGCCACAATTTTTAAAATTGTGACTGTGAGCCCCCCAAATGTGTTCTTCTTTTTCAAGGTGTTTTGGTTTTTAAAGGTCTCTTGTGTGTCCATGTAAATTATAGGATCAGTCTATTACTTTCTGGAAAAAAAAAGAAAAAAAGAAATCCAGCTGAGATTTCCTAGGGATTGCACTGAATCTGTAGATAAATTTGTGGAGTACAGCCATCTTAGCATTGTATTAAGTCTTACAATACTTAACGTGTATTAAATCTTTCAATCATGAACATGGGACATCTTCCTATTTATTTAGGTCTTCTTTAACTTATTTCAACAGTGTTTTGTAGTTTTCAGTGTACAAGGTTTGCACTTCTTTTCTTAAATTTATTCCTAAATATTTTATTCTTTTTCATGCTATTGTAAATGGAGTTGTTCTTAATTTCATTTTTGAATTGTTCACTGTTATGTATAGAAATGCAATTGCTTTTTGTATATTGATCTTGTATCCTGAAACCTTGCTGACATTGTTTATCAGTTCTAATTATTTTTTGTTGTTGTGTGCCAACCAGTCAATTCCGACCCATAGCAACCTTATATAACAGAGTAGAACTGCTCCATAGGGATTCCTAGGCTGTAATCTTTATGGAGGAGCCTTGGTGGTGCAGTGGTTAAGAGCTTGGCTGCTAACCAAAAGGTCAACAGTTCAAATCTACCAGCCACTCTTGAAAACCCTATGTGGCAGTTCTACTCTGTCCTATAGGGTCACTATGAGTCTGAATCAACTCGATGGCAACAGGTTAGGTTTGGTTTTTGGTTTAATCTTTATGGGAGCAGATTTTAGCCTGGAGGAGTTCTTTTAGTATTTCTGGTAGGGCAGATTTGCTATTAATAAAATCCCCATTTTTCTTTATCTGATAATGTCTTACTTTCTTCTTCATTTTTGAAGGAAAAATTTGCTTTAAATAGAATTCTTGGTTGACGTTCTTTTCCCTTCATTACTTTGAATCTAGCATCACACTGCTTCTGGCCCTCATGGCTTCTGATGATAAATCAGCTGTTAATCTTATTGAAGATCCCTTTTATGTGATGACTTATTTTTTTTCTCGCTGCTTTCAAGAGTCTCTCTTCATTTTTGGCTTTTGGCAGTGTAACTATGATGTGTATAGGTATGGCTCTCTTTGACTTTATCCCATCTGGTGTTTGTTGGGATGTGTAGATTAATGTTTTTCATCAAATTTGGGAAGTTTCTGGCTATTATTTCTTCAAATCTTTTTTCTGCCCTTTTCTCTCTCTCTTGTCCTCTGCTATTCCCATTATGTGTATGTTGCTACACTTGATGGTGTCCCACAGGTCTCTGAGGCTCTGTTGATTTTTCTTCATTCTTTTTCTTTTTTTTCTTCAGACTGGATAATCTCAATTGACCTATCTTCAAGTTTGCTGATTCTTCATCCTTCTAGCCTAAATCTGCTGTTGAACTCCTCTAGTGAATTTTTCATTTCATTTATTGTATTTTTCAAATCCATAGTTTTGATTTGGTTCTTCTTTATACTTTCTGTCTCTTTACTGATGGTCTTTATTTTTTACGACATCATTCTCATGCTTTCCTTTAATTCTTTAGATATGGCTTCCTTTAGTTCCTTCAACATATTTATAATAGCTAATTTAAAGTTTGCTAATATCTGGGTTTCCTCAGGAATAGTTTCTATCAACTGCTTTTTTTCCTTTTGTGTCAGCCATACTTTCCTATATCTTTGTGTGTCTCATTATTTTGTTGAAAACTATGCCATTTTAAATCAAATTTCCTTTATTCTCCCCAGAATTAGTTGTTGTTTTTTTAGTAGCTTTCCTGGACTATTTCTCTAAAGCGTACATTCCTTGTCATGTGTGGCCACTTAAGTCTCTGCTTGGTTAGCTTACTGGTCAGCTAAAACAAAGATTTCCTTTAATATCTTGATCCAGTAAGTCTTCCACTCTTTGCAGTGGGTTCTTTGTGTGTGTTGGGGCACAACTTCAATGCTCCAGCAGTTTACAACTCTGCTTTTGCCTTCATTTCCTGCTTGAGGTGAGAGATTGGGGCCTTCTTGGAACTTTCCTAGAAATGCACATAGCCCTGTACATGCATGCATCTTCTAGATCCCCAGGAATATGTTAGAGCTTTTTAAAGCCACTTTGGATAACTCATTCTCTAGATTTTCCTTTTAATTTTTTGAGTCAGCCTCTTGTTCACCCCAACTGGTATCACTACCTCTGGCAGCTGCGATAGAGAACAATTGCTGCTGATTGTTTTTGGCAAGTGCCCTGGGAATAGGTCTCTTCTCACTGAGAGAGCTCTGAGTCAGGTCAAATAAAGACAAACCCCATAAGTGGGGCTTTTCCAGGGAGCTGCCAAGCAGGAAAATAATGATAATTCTCTGGGGATGAGCATTTGGGGAGCTTCAAACCTGTTCTGACTCCTCCAGTGGTTGCTAGCTGGCTGGTTTTCACAGGTACTGTGGTTGCTGGTCTGCTAGTTTTCACATGTACTGTGGTTGCTAGACTGCTGGTTTTCTCAGGTACTGTGGTTGCTAGGCTGCTGGTTTTCAAGACTATTGTGGAGCTGGGGAGAGGTTAATGGGAATATGGCAAATTAAAATGCTACAAAGCTTGCTGTTCTTACTGAGATTCAGTCATTTCTCTTCAATAAATGCTCCTCAGATTGTTTTAGGCCTTTCATTAATTTCCAGCTTTCTGAAAAAGTCAATTTTCTCCAGTGTTCTCATTGCTTTTATGGAGGAACAGGTGTTTGGAGGTTCTTACTCCACCATCCCAGAAGTACTTCTTCCACTGTATTTAAAAAGGGTTTCTTGGTGGAGCAGATAAAAAGCCTAGCACTGAAACTGTGGATCAAAGGCTGGAAGCTGTAGAGATGTCCATTTGTCTCTGTGTATTTAACACAGGCATTGACCAAGCAGCATTTTATGGCCTCATCCTTGACTCACCTGTCTCCTGACCCTCTCTCTATCCTTCATTTGCCCACATCTCCCCCTTTCTTTCTCCTTCTTCCTCTCAACAAGCATTTATTGAGCATCTCCTGAAAGCCTGTGGATCCAGACACAGACCCTTCCCTGAGGAGCCTATGCTTTGGGGGAGAAGATAGACAAGTTTGCAGACGACCACACCAGGTGTGGGAAATGCTGGGACACAGAGAGATATCAGGGGTTGTGAGAGCCAGGGGAGAGGGATGGACTGTCTTGAGGAAAGGAGAGTCTTGGAGGAAAAAGAATCCTGCCCTACACCCCTAGAGAGGACCCCAGAGTGCAGGGACAGGGCTGGGCTCCAGTGACCCAGCTACATGCTTTCCCAAGGCGAGAAACAGACCAGCATAGAGGTGAGAAATCCATTCCACTACAGATAGAGAAGCAGGGCCATGGGGCATTTCCAGACAAAGGCTCCCACTGGGAGCTGCCCGGCAGGCAGGCAGGGTTGGCCCTCTCTGTAGGTCTGGAGCTTGGCCAAAGGCATCTCAGCCAGATACTGTCCTACCAGGCAAAAATGGGCCTTTCTCCCTGGGCTCAGCTGGAACAGGAATAGGCCTGGTTTGTACAAGGGAAGCAGCTGAAGTCAGGATGTACGCGTGTATGAAACTCTCTAGAAACAAATACCAGGCCCAGGCAAAGCCAACCAGGGAAGGATGTCTATTCTTTGCTGCCCACACCATTCTCTGACAGACAGAAAATTCAGGACAACTGCAGGAGAAAGAGCAGCAAAGAAAAGGAGGTGCTGCCCGTGCCTTGCCCAGCAGCCGACCTTAGACAAGACACTTCTCCCCTTGAAACCTCAGTTTCCGTACCTGCAAAATGAGGGTAACAATACATTCTTATCTTGCAGGGCTCTGTGAGGAAACCATGAGGTGAAGGACATGAAGAGACCCAGCATAATTATGGGCAGTTCGTAATTCCTGGTCTTATTGTAAACTGAAGTCATAATTCTAATGGGGTTTTGAGTACTTTTGAGTAAATTGAATAATTTCATACTCTGTTCTAAAAAAAGTTGCTATGTATTCCTTATATCCTTCCAAAGGGACATCAGGTGCTTACAATAAAAGGCAATAGTACATTTTACGAGGTTAGAAAACAAGAACTTAGCGATAAAGTATGTCTTTGGAAGCGTGGTGATGCAGAAGAGTGTCGACCACACAACCCAGACTAAAGGAAGTCCTAGCAGCTGAACACAAAACAACCTCAGCTTCTGGAAGTCAAAGCACGAAAGAAACATGAAGGGGGAGTGTTCCTACCAGTGAATCCTGGGGAGTTTATTTGGAGGGTCTTTATAGAAAAGAAGTAGCTGAACAAGAAGCAAGAAGCCCAGCCCTAAGGAGAAGACTCTGAGGCTCCGTGAGAACCTGCCGGTGATTCCCCTGGGCCCTGTAGGCCTGGGGTTCTCATGGTGAGGAGTCCATCTGGCATTACCACCTCTCCCTCCTTGTGAAGTTTCCTAGATGGTGCAAATGGTTTGTGCTCGGCTACTAACTGAAAGGTTGGTGGTTCGAATCCACCCAGAGGCACCTTGGAAGAAAGGCCTGGAGATCTACTTGCATAAGATTGAAAACCTTATGGAGTGCAGTTCTACTCTGCAACACATGGGGTTGCCATGAGTCAGAACTGACTCAATGGCAATGGGTTTGGTTTGGGTTTGAGCAGGCCCTATGTGTTCATTCATTCATTCCCTGATTTATGCCCACTCTGTGCCACGGTCTGTGCTGGAAGTTGGAGATTTGGGGCAATAGCTCTCAGCCAGAAAGTTAGAGAGGACTTTTTGCAGGAGATACTTGAGCTAGGCTTGAAAGACAAAAAGGATGAACTCAGGGTCAGAGTGGAGGGGGAGACATTCTAGGAAGAGAAGACACCAGATTGAAGGTTCTTGTGAGAGATGAGGGGGCCATGGACATGCCTGAGGCTGGAGGAGGGGGCCAGGAGCACTGAGAGCTACAGGGGGCTGCAGTGGTGGGGACATAGAAGGGGCCAGTGTGCGAGACGTTCCAAGGAGGAGACTGACTGGCCAGGACTTGGTGTGGGAAGTGGGAGGGGAGGGGTCCAGGTTGATACCCAGGGGAGAGGCGGCTGGAGGTCCACTTCCTGTGAAGGGGAACCCAGGAGGACAGCAGGTTGAGGTTCTGCAGGGTTGAGCAAGGCTATGTCTAGCCAGCAGGGCGCAGAGGAGAGGATTGGGCTGGAGGCAGGGAGGTGGGCATTGTCGGTGTCATGGTGGTAGCTGAAGCTACAGGAGTGGGAGGCTGTGGGCAGAGAGGAGAGAAGAGGGCCAAGGGAAGATTCCTGGGGACCCCCACACTTAAGGGGCAAGTGGCGCCCTATAAAAAATGCAGAGAAGAAGGGGTCAGTGACGTGGGAGGAAACCTAGACCACAGGAACATGGAGGGAGGGAGCGGCCAACATTGAGGCTCAAGAAGATAGACATACCCAAAAGAAGTGAAGGAAGGCAGGAACGCAAACAGACACATGCATGCCAGTGTTCACTGCAGTACTAGTCACAACAGCCATAAGGTGGAAACAACCCAAGTGTCCATCAACAGATGAATGGATAAACACAATGTGGTGTATATACACAATGGAATATTATTCAGCCATAAAAAGAAATGAAATTCTGATACATGCTACGACATGGATGAACCTTGAAAACATTATGCTGAGTGAAATAAGTCAGTCAGGACAAATACTATATAATCCCACTTACATGCAATAGGCAAATGTTTATTAGTGGTTACCAGGGGTGGGAGGTGGAGGGAAAGGGGCAGTCATTGCTTAGGGGGCACTGAGTTTCTGTTAATGGTGGTGGAATAATCTGGTAAACGATAGTGGTGAGAGTTGCACAACATGATGAATGTAGTTGATGTCATGGAATTTTGCATGTAAAAAATGTGGCATAGGCAAAAGTTTTGTTATGCGTATTTTTCCACAGTAAAAATATTGATACAGATAGAGAAGTGCCTGCAGGTGTGGCCATGTGGAGGCCACGGCTGACTCTGGCCAGGGCACTCTCGCTGGAATGAAGAGGCTGGGGTGGCTGTGACTGAGCACAGGGCAAAGCTGAGGAGACAGGATAGACGTCCCCTCAGAGGGCAAAGCTGAGGAGACAGGGTAGACGTCCCCTCAGAGGGCAAAACTGAGGAGACAATGTAGACGTCCCCTCACAGGGCAAAGCTGAGGAGACAGGGTAGCGACCTCCTCAGGGAAGCTGCTCTGTGGGTCAGAAAAGGGGTGCCCTATGGGGGCATGTGCAGAGGGAGTTCATTTTGGGGAAAAGGCCTGAGGAGTTTTAAAGGCAGAGGAAAGAGGTGACGTGATGAGGCTGCTCAGGTGCAGCCGAATGCAGTGGTGGCCGAGAGCAGGTTCCAGGGCAGGATGGAAGAAGATGGTGAGCGGGAAGTGGTGGCCAGTATGGGTGAGTGTAGGTCGTATGGAAGAAGTTGAAGGAATCTTCCCCTGGTGGTTCCGCTCTCTAGGAAGGAGCACAGGCCAAGTGTGGGGAGGAAGGGGAGACAACCTGAGGGGCTCATCACCAGCTCCCACAGAGAACGGAACTGGGGACTGAAGTTTTCAAGGCTGACAGTAAGATCCAGGGAGTGGCTGAGGGCACTGAGGGGACAGTCACTGGAATTGTGGGTGTCAAGGAGCCATGGAAATGCAGTGCTGGATGCTGTGGCTCCAGGGACAATGGCTGGATTTGGAAGGAAGAGGAAGACCTGATCCAGGACCAAGGGTCATGACTACTGGGGAGGAGGGCCTGGCGCCCCAACCAGAGCTTGGGTCAATGGCACATTCCCAGCCTTTGCTTAGGAAACGAGAAAACCTGGACTCACCAGGATCGCCTCTTCGTCCAGGCTTGCCACGCCGTCCAGGGGGACCTAGACAGGAAGACAAGGCAGATAGACTTGTTGAGAAAGGAAGACACTGGATTTGGCTCAGCTTGCCAGTGGCTGGCTCCCCGCAACCCGCAGGGCTTGCCCGGCTCACCCATGCTCACCTTCCTGCCATGCCCTGCTGGCTGGTGGAGGAAGGAGAAAAGGGAGACGCCCCTTTCTTCTGGGGCTACTGCACCTCTGCTCCCCTCCCCCTGTTGCCTGCATTCCTCATCCCTCATTCATTCATTCAGTTATTCAATCATCTGTTCATTTATTCATTCACAAGTAACCCATCCACCTATTCTTCCAGTAGTCCTTCCCCAGTCAAAAGGTCTTGAGGTAGAAGAGTCTGCAGCTGAGAAACTTCAGATGTATGAGAAAAACAAAGCTGAGGGTGGGAATGACCTTACAAAGACCCTGACAAATGATTTTTAACATTCACTGAAATAAAACAATCTTGGTGTTGGTGGTTCAGTGGTATAATTCTTGCCTTCCATGCAGGAGACCCAGGTTTCATTCCCAGCTAACACACCACACGCACAGCCACCACCTGTCTATTAGTGGAGGCTTGCATGTTGCTATGGTGCTGAACAGGTCTCAGTGGAGCTTTCAGAATAAGACTGACTAGGAAAAAAGGTCTGGTGATCTATTTCTGAAGATCAGCCAATGAAAACCCTACGGATCACAACAGTCTGATCAGCAACTGATCATGGGGATGCACAGGACTGGGCAGTGTTTCGTTCCATTGTGCATGAGGTCGCCATGACTCTGGGGTGGACTCGATGGCAGCTAACAACAAAATAAAACAGCATAGACAACACACCAAATAAAGACTATGTCTTGGTGTCTTAGTCATCTTGTGCTGCTATAACAGAAATACCACAAGTGGACGGATTAACAAAGAGAAGTTTATTCTCTCACAGTGTAGAAGGCTAGAAGTCCAAATTCAGTTGTCAGATCCAGGGGAAGCTTTCTCTTTCTGTCGGCTCTGGGGGAAGGCCTTTGTGAATTGTGTCCCCCCAGAAGTATCTGTCAACTTGGCTGGGTCATGATTCCCAGTATTGTATGATTGTAGGATTGTGTATCATTTTGTAATCTGATGTGATTTCCTTATGTGTTGTCGACTCTATCACTATGATGTAATAAGGTGGATTAGTGGCAGTTATATTGATAAGGTCTACAAGACTGGATAGTGTCTTAAGCCAATCTCTTTTGAGATATAAAAGAGAGAAGTGAACAGAGAGACATAGGAACCTCACACCACCAAGAAAACAGCACTGGGAGCAGAGTGCACCCTTTGGACCTGAGGTTCCTGTGCTGAGATGCTCCCAGACCAAGGGAAGACTGAAGACAAGGACCTTCCTCTGGAGTCGACAGAGAGAGAAGGCCTTTCCCTGGAACTGATGCCCTGAATTTGGACTTGTAGCCTACTAGACTGTGAGAGAATAAATTTCTCTCTGTTAAAGCCATTCACTTGTGGTATTTCTGTGATAGTAGCACTAGATGACTAAGACAGTCCTTGTCATCAGTCTTCCCCAGTTGAGGAGCTTCTAATCTGCCTCTTAATAGAGATAGGATTTACAACACATAAGAAAATCACAGCAGATGACAGAATGGTGGACAATCACACAATACTGGGAATCATGGCCTAGCCAAGTTGACACACATTTTGGGGGACACAAAATCCATAACACATGGTATTACAGATGCTTAAATTCAGTAATAATAGGCACTATACTAACCATCTTCTGCCCTTTTGCTCACTAGAACCTCCCTTCCCCACAGTTCCAGGGAGATGCTTATAAATGTGTCATGATTTATTGCAGATAGGGTGCACACAGACACACATTCTTTTCTGTACTCAGCCCTCCACCCATATATTTTGAGCCTTTCTGAATTTATGATGCAGATGTTGAAGAAGGAAAGAGCTCTGAGGACCTGAGACACAGCCAGTCCTCTTCCCAGTTACAGGTCCATGCCTTTGCAGTGCCAGGACCCTTCGGCCCCTGCCTCTCTTGCTGGTGCCTCACCTCATGCTGTTGGACTGGAGGTCTCAGGCCTTGGCTAATGCTCCCTAACCCCACCACTTCTCCTGGACCTCTTTGGATACATTTCTGATGCTCCTTTTCCTTCTCCCCCGCCTCTGTTTCCCTCTCCTCCTCTAGTCCCTCTGAGTCTAACTATCCCCAAATTCTCCCATTTTCTCAGATGCCAGAGGAAAAGGTGTGCAGAAGTAAAACTGTTTATGTTGTTGCTAGTTGCCACTGAGTCAGCTCCAGCTTATATACGTCGACGTTATACACAACAGAACAAAATGTTGTCCGGTTCTGCGCCAGCTTCATGATAGTTGGTGTGCTTGAGTCCATCATTGTGGCCAGTATGTATTTTGAGTGCCTTCCAACCTAGGGGGCCCATCTTCCAACACTCTACTGGACAATGTTCTGTTGGGATCCATAAGGTTTTCACTGGCTAATTTTCAGATGTAGATCACCAGGCCTTTCTTCCTAGTCTGGAAGCTCCACTGAAATCTGTCCCTGCTGGTTAGGTTTGACATTGCTAGTATCTGAAATGCTGGTGGCATAGCTTTCAGCATCATAGCAACACGCCAGCCACCACAGACTGACAAAAGTGACAGACAGCTGGTAGAAAGTCGCTGTCTTAGTCGTCTAGTGCTGCTATCACAGAAATACCACAAGTGGATGGCTTGAACAAAGAGAAATTTACTCTCTCACAGTCCAGTAGGCTACAAGTCCAAATTCAGGGCATCAGCTCCAGGAGAAGGCTTTCTCTCTCTCTTGGCTCTGGAGGAAGGTCCTTGCGATGCGTCAGTCTTCCCTTGCTCTGGGAGCATCTCAGCGCAGGAACCTGAGGTCCAAAGGATGTGCTCTGCTCCCAGCACTGCTTTCTTGGTGGTGTGAGGTTCCCATGTGTCTCTGCTCGCTTCTCTCTTCTATATCTCAAAAGAGATTGGCTTAAGACACTATCCAATCTTGTAGACGTCATCAGTATAACCTCATCATAGTGATAGAGTCGACAACACATATGGAAATCACATCAGATTACACAATCATACAATACTGGGAATCATGACCTAGCCAAGTTGACAGATATTTTTTGGGGACACAATTCAATCCATGACAGCTGCATACACTAGGTTGCAATTTTAAATCACATTTTTTATCTCTATCTTCTCACTCACTGCATACCAGGCTCTGTGCTGGGCTTGAAGGTGATAGACGGACAGGTGGGTACTTCTATGAATGTGTTACAAGGAACTGCCCTTTCTTGCGAAAGGATTTGTCTGGGTGGTTCTCCCGGGTGGCATGCTTAGACAGAAGGCCCAGTGTGGAGGGAAACTGAGTAGGCAGGTGGGCGGCTGTCCAGGGAGGGCAGGGGGCCTCCCTCAAGAATTCCTAGAACAACCCCCAAGGGGAGACACAAGACTGGCCATGAATTAGGTCTGAGGCAGGGTAGTTCACTGAGAAATGTGTGTGTGAGTGTGCAAGTGTGTAAGTGTGTGTATGTCTGCATGCGTGTTTGAATGTGTGAGCGTGTGTGTTAGTGTGTGCGTGTGTGTGTGTGTGTCTTTTCCCTTCTCCCTGCTTTCAAGCAGGTGGCCAGGCCCACTTGTGCTCCGTGACTCAGGGGTCAGGGCAGGCAAAAAAGCAGAAGCAGCCTGGGTCAGAGGCCCTGGCCGACCTTGTTTAAGGGGGAGCCTGGTGGAGCACCTCCCTGGGTCCCCTGAGTGAGGAGAGGAGAGTGTAAGCATTTCCCAGGGCTGCTGTAACAAAATAGGGCTTAGAAGAACAGAAATGTATTGTCTTGTCAAGTCCAAATCCACGTCAGCCGGGTCATGTTCTCTCTGAAGGCTCAGGGGAAGATCCTTCCTTGTTTCTTCCAGCTTCCTGTGGCCCCAGGCGTTTCTCGGAGTTTCTTGTCTTGTAGATGCATTGTCACATTGTCTCTCCATCTCTGTGTCTCCTCTTCTCTTTTATAAGGACACTCACCCATTGCCGAAAACTTGTTGCCATCGAGTCGATTCAGACTCATAGCGACCCTATAAGACAGAGTAGAACAGCCCCATAGGGTTTTCAAGGAGCAATTGGTAGATTTGAACTGCCGAACTTTTGGTTAGCAGCCGAACTCTTAACCACTGCACCACCAGATGGAATTAGGACCCATCCTACTCACATATGTTGTTATGTGCCGTCGAGTTGATTCCAACTCACGGTGAGCTCATCTGACAGAGTAGAACTGCTCCACGGGATTCTCTAGGTTGTAACCTTTATGGGAGCAGAATGCCACATCTCTCTCCCATGGAGCTGCTGGGTGAGTTCGAGCAACCAACCTTTCTAATAGCTGCTGAGTGTTTAACTGTTGCTCCACCGAGGCTCCTTATACTCCAGTAAGACCTCATGCTGATGCAACTGATAATATTTTCAAAGACCCTGTTTCCAAATAAGGTCATGCTCACAGGCACAGAGGTTAGGACATCAACATATCTTTTTGGGGGTCACAATTCAATCCAACACAGAGTGCCTCTGCGAAACAGTGAGAAAGAATATGAGGAAAGGGCTAGGACATCTGTGGATCCCAGAGTAGCCCCTCCGTGCTAAGTCCGACCCTGACACAGGCCCGAGGGTGAGGTGAGAAGGAGCTTGTTGCCAGCCCAGTGGAATGGAGCCTTGAAGTCAGGGTCGTTAAATAAAATTAAAAAATTAGAAACTTGCTATTTCTCGCACCCCTGTGATTTTGGGGCAAAAATCCATGCCAGTTACACAGCCCTGAT
The DNA here is from genome assembly GCF_000243295.1 of Trichechus manatus latirostris. NCBI lineage: Eukaryota > Metazoa > Chordata > Mammalia > Sirenia > Trichechidae > Trichechus > Trichechus manatus. The sequence continues at coordinate 651,781 of NW_004443947.1, read as the reverse complement.
CCTGGACACAGACCTTGAGATTGGCTTTTGTGCTGAAATTGCGCAGGGCTGCGTGGAGGTGTGGGGCAGGGATCCTGGCACCCCCATAACAGACTCTGGCTTCTCATACCTGTGTGGGCTTCATGGCTTATGAGGAACCTCCAAGTCCACTACCACGTCCACTGCTATGGCCCACTACGGCCTCATGAGCTTCTTGGCCTGTCACGGCCAAAGCACGTGGCTTGATTTCTGCCCCAGCTCCTGAGTGTGGGCAGACAGTGCTGGGAGCCTCTTGGGAGGTGGTCAGCACCCTCGGGTCTCTGGGCACGTGGTTTTAGGGCAAGTGACAGTGTGGGGACAGGAGCTCCTTCAGTGCACAAGTCATTGTGTCCTCTGCTCCTAGAGGACACCCAGCTCTCCACCCAAGGACCTGTGAGTTGGCCCCTGGTTTCTAGGCTCTGGCTTGGCCTCGGCCAGGCCGGGCTCGCCTTGGGCTGACGTGTGGGAGGCTCATGAGAGGGGCCCACAGTGGAGAGTGACCTAGCCCTGCCTGGCTCTGTGAGCGGAGCAGCATGAAGGTTTTCTGATGGCCATTACTGGGCATGACTGTGAAATTCTCCATCTGGGTAACTCAAGCCAGATGAAGACATTTGCCTTCTTTGAGATGGCTGAATGAATGGATTTGTCTGGGTGGTTCTCCTGGGTGGCATGGTTAGGCAGAAGGCCCAGTGTGGAGGGAAGCTGGGCGGGCAAGCAGGCGGCTGCCTGTGGAGGGTGGGGGGACTGCCTCCCAGGGCCTGTGGGGAGGCTCCTGGGGTCAGACCAGAGCTGGGCAGGGGCTCAGGGTGTCACTGAGCATGCAGGGCTTGTGGGGCTATGGGCTAACAACTGGACCAGAGAATAAGGAGGCCGCCCAGGAGCCCTCTCCAGGGCCAAACCCAACCACATACTGGAGGCCCCGTGTGAATAACTCAGACACCGACAACCAGCCCACCTTTCACTCAGATTCACGCTGCAGTGTTCAACCAGCTCTGGGACAACCTCACTGGGAGGCAACGTGTCCAAGCCCCAGCTCATCTCCCCATTCCCTCCGTGCTCCCCATGGTGCTCCCTCCTGCTAAGTGCAGGCAACACCTGTACCCAAGTACCAGGCAGAAACCACCTGGCGTCTTCCTGTCACTTCCTCCTGTGCCAACCCCCACCCCCGCTCCCCAGCCTGGACACTGTTCTTCTCAGCATCAGATAGCCCTCGACTCCCTACAGCCAGTCTCTCTTCCATCCCCTTCCTACCATCTTTGATTTCCCCTCCTCCTCACAGAAGTCAGTTCACTGCAGTGTGTAGAGGCTGTATCTGATGCAGGTCTGGGCACCCAACTCCCAGAGTAGGGTAGGATCAGGCAACATTTCTTATGGGCAGAAAGGAAGGAGGGAGGGAGGGAATGCATGGTAAAGAGGCCTAAGGTCCTTCCCCACCATCTCCTAGAGTTAGCTTTAAAGACTATCAAGTCCTAATGGTTGCACAACATGAAGAATGTAATCAATGTCGCTGAATTATACATGTATACAGTGTTGAATTGGCGAATGTATTGTTGTGTATATTTTCACCACAATAATAAAAAAGACTATCAAGTCCATGAAAACAATCTAAAATGTCCATCAACAGATGAATGGATAAACAAAAGTGGTCTATCCATACAATGGAATATTTATCAGCCATAAAGAGAAATGAAGTCCTGATATATGCTACAACATGGATGAACCTTGAAAACATTCTGCTGAGGGAAATAAGTCAGTCACAAAAGGACAAATATTGTATGATCTCACTTACTGAAATATCTAGAACACTCAAATAGACCAAAGTCTATTAGTGGTTAGCAGAGGGGGAAAGAGAGAGTTACTTATTAAGGGACACTGAACTTCTGTTAATGGTGATGGAAAAATTTGAAAACAGTTTCAACCATCAGTTTCCCCATCTATATGTGAGCAGGTTGATTCAGACAGACTTCCAGATGCCTTCCAGGGCACCCTGAGTATCTGCATCTCTGCTGACAAGGGGGGAAGTTCTCCCACTTGTAGAGAGGAAGGAAAAGAAGAAAACCAACGAGGAAAAACCTCTGTGGCAAACCGCTGGGCCAGGGCCTGGTTTTGCTTATTTCGAGCAATGTCTCAGCTGCAGGCAAGATGGTCCTACTGGTTGCACAACATGAAGAATGTAATCAATGTCGCTGAATTATACATGTAGAAATTGTTGAATTGGCAAAAGTTTTGTTGTGTATACCTTCACCACAATAATAAAAAAAGACTATCAATTCCAAGAAACAACCTAAAATGTCCATCAACAGATGAATGGATAAACCAAAGTGGTATATCCATACAACGGAATATTTTTCAGCCACAAAGAGAAGTGAATAGATGGTTCATTCTATAAACCATCGATAAATGTATAGATGGTTGAACAGCACGATAAATGTAATTAACGTTACTGAATTGTACATGTAAAAAATGTTGAAATGGCAAATGTTTTGGTATATATATATACTTACCACACACACACACACACACACACACACACACATGCACATGCACGACTATCAAGTCCAACAAGATGCAGGGCTTAGAAGAGATACAGGACTGCCTGGTTTGATGAGCACAGGCTGCTCAGACAGGGAGCAATTCTTGTCCTCCTTTCTCCCCTACTACCGCTCCTGTAGAGATTCCAAAACCAAACTCATTGCCCTCAGTCGATTCCGACTCATACAGACCCTGTAAGAGAGTAGAACTGCCCCACAGAGTTTTCAGGGAGTGGCTGGTGGATTTGAACTTCTGGCCTTTGAGTTAGCAGCCGAGCTCTTAACCACTGCACCACCAGGGCCCCTTCTTGTATAGATTACAGCCTAGGAAACCCTACGGGGCAGATCTACTCTGTCCTGTAGTGTCCCTATGAGTTGGAATCGACTTGACAGCACACAGCAACAAGAAGACAGAGGCAGCAAGACTGGGCCAAACAGAGGCAGGAGAGGCAGTGAGTCTGAGCTGGTCTCCATCCTGACTGCTGGGCTCCCGGTCTACCACCTCTGCAAAAAGAGGTCAGGCACACATGGGATGTAGAACTTTCTGGAAGGAAGCCAGAAAGAGCGGCTCTTGGCCAATTTTCTAGATCACCAGGTGCTGAGTGCAGGCCCCTGCTGGCTATTCAGCTCACCTCGGCTCAGCATCTACCCTGTGCCAGGCCTTGCTACTCACCAAGCAAATATGAATTATGGATCAAGAAGAAAGGCCTGGTGATCTACTTCTGAAAACCAACCAATGAAAACCCCATGGATCACAATAGTCTGATCTGCAATCGATCATGGGGATGGCGCGGGACAGGCAGTATTTCTTTCTGTTGTGCATGGGATCGCCATGAGTCAGGGGCCGATTGAATGTCAGCTAACAACAACAACAAAAACACAGGTAGGACAAAGGCTGTGCCCAGTGGGCTGGCCCACAGCTTTAGCGGGCAGGCTGCCTGGCTCCTGGAGAGGAGGTGCCCCCCAGGGAAGACAGCAGAGCAGACTCAGGGGACCCACAGCCTTTCCTCCCAGCTGGCCCTGTCCCCAGGCATCTGGGCCAGGCCTCCCAGGGAGAGGGGGACCATCTTGCCTGCAGCTAAGACATTGCTCTAAACAAGCAAAACCAGGCCCTGGCCCAGCGGTTTGCCACAGAGGTTTTTCCTTGTTGATTTTCTTCTTTTCCTTCCTCTCTACAAGTGGCAGAACTTCCCCCCTTGTCAGCAGAGATGCAGACACTCAGGGTGCCCTGGAAGGCATCTGGAAGTCTGTCTGAATCAACCTGCTCATGTGTAGATGGGGAAATAGGCTGTGTGGGAGAGGACAAGTCTTGCCCGAGGATGCAGAATGAGTTTGCTGCTGGCAGAAGTGTTCCTCACCAGCAGGAGGGTTTCTGGGTGATGAAGAGCTGGGGAGGGGCCACTCTTCCCACCCCTGCGTGGGATCCACACCGCTCCAGCTCAGGGACTAGCAGCTGGGGGGACACCGTGTTCTCACAGTGGGTGCTGCCAGTGGCATCCACGAAGCTTCTTCAAGAGGCTTGTGGGGAACAGACAGCAACAAGGGGGTGCCTGAGCAGGAGGGGAAAAAACAACTGGTATGGAAGCTGTTTACCCTGAGAAAATTACTCAACCTCTCTGAGACTTAGGTTCCCAGTCCATTTGGATGAAGGCTTGGGGGTGATGGCAATGACACCTGCCTTGCACAGCTGTGGAATCCCTGAATGGTGCAAACATGCTCAGCTGCTAACTGAAAGGATGGAGGTTCGAGTCCACCCAGAGGGGCCTTGGAGGAAATGCCTGGTGATCAATTTCTGAAAAATCAGCCATTGAAAACCCTGTGGAGCACAGTTCTACTCTGATTCACACGGGGTTGCCATGAGTTGGATTCGTCTTGATGGTGACTGGTGACTGGTGTGCAGAACTGTCAGACAGACTAGCTGGCAGCAGACGTGCCAGCGTGTGCACACAAAAGGGGTGCCCATCTGGGACCCCAAGAAATAACTGGCTAGGGGTGTTGAGCATCTGGGGCATTGATGTAAATGGGCTCTTACGTGTCCCCCCAGGTGGGGAAAAGCTGAGACATAGCAGCTACACTTAATAACTTTGCGGGCTGAACCTCGCGGTAGTGAGACGCTCCCAGCCTGATGGGGGTGTTCTCTCTGCTCATTTCCACCTGGCTGAACAAAGCTGTCTGTCCCAAGAGGAGTGGAGGAGCGGGGGCAGGTGTGCTAGGTAGATGCCTACAGATTGGGCCTCTAGGATGGGCCCGGGGACCTGGGGCTCTGGAGGGGGCACTGCTGCCTGGGGTGGTTAGCCAGCGCTGTGGGCGAGAGTATACTTGGTAATTAGAATCACAGCCTCTTGCTCAGTACATATAACTCATTCCAAAGCCGTTACGTCCAGGCAGAATCGCCCTCCACCTGGCTGCAGGGAGCGGGAGGTGTTGAGCCCCAGCTGCTTGCTGGAAGGCGCTGGAGCAGTCTGGAAAACCACCCTCACAGGCCTCTGTGCTTTCAGGCAAATGTGTGTCTGAAACGAGGGCTGTTGTCTAGGCTGGGTGACGGATGACCCTGCCCCATTGACTGGGCCTGGGCGAGCCTGCTCGGATGTGGTACGATTGGTGAACAGATGAGCAAGGCCTATTTCAGGGGGCCAGGATAGTGGTGGCCCCAACCTCACATCCATGAAGGGCCTAAATGTGGACACTGATGGTCTCACCAAAGGCGTTTATGGCACCAGGCAGCCACAGCAACCTCCAACAGTGTTAAATAAAAACATGAGTTGATCGGTGCCATTTATAGGTCCCTGGGTGGTGAAAATGGTTTGCTCTCAGCTACTAATAGAAAGGTTGGAGGTTCGAACACACCCAGCCACGGGGCAGAAGAAAGGCCTGCTCATCCGCGTCTGTAAAGATTACAGCCAAGAAAACCCTATGGAGCACCACAGTTCCACTCTGCAACACATGGGGTCATCATGACTTGGAATTGACTCGACAGCAACAGGTTTTTTTTTTCCTTCACACTAGGCACTAATTTAGTATTCCTACCACCCATCTGTCAGTTTGTCGTACTGTGGTGCTTGTGTATTGCTGTGATGCTGGAAGCTATGCCACTGATATTTCAAATACCAGCAGGATCACTATGGTGGACAGGTTTCAGTGGAGCTTCCAGACTAAGACAGACTAGGAAGAAAGGTGTGGTGATCTACTTCTGAAAATTAGCCAATTTAAACCCTATGGATCACAACAGAACATTGTCTGAGATTGTGCTGGAAGATGAACCCCTAGGTTGAAAGGTACTCAATATACATAGTGGCGACAACAGTGGATTCAAGCATACCAACAATCATGAAGATGGTGCAGGACCTATTAACGTTTTGTTCTGTTGTATACGGGGTTGCCATGAGTCAGAGATGACTTGTTGGCAACTATAGTATTCCTCGGTATTAACTTATTTATTCCTCACCACAAACCAGTGAGGAGGGTTACTATTACTATCTCTATTTCACAGATAAAGAAACTGAGGCACAGAGAGATTAACGAACCCTTGGAGGTCACACAGCTTGTACAGGGTAGAGCCAGCAGTCTAGACCTGAGCCTGAACTTCCAAACACTGTATGGCTTTTACCCACAAACGAAGAGACTCATTAGAGGTAAGGGGTTGAATAGTCCCCAATTTTTATAACCATTTCTTGGCATTTGTTGTTTTTTTAAATATACTCGGAACCACACAAAATGGAAGCGGCCTAGGGCTCTCACTCAGAAGCTCATGAATTAAATACCTAATTAAAAGGTCACATGCCAGCTGTCAGCACTGGAGACCCAAAATGGCTCTGGTCACCTCCCTCCTTTTTTTATGCTGTTAAAAATCAGGGGCAGATTATCCAATAGGCAAAGTAAGCATGGTGCTTACCTTGCTTACCATATCATCTGTAGTGAACAATTTCACATTTTTTCACCGTATCAAACATTTTGCTTCTAGATGTGGCTGGCATCTGTCTCTCTCCCAACCCACAGCACCTTCCTACAAAATTAAAGCCTCTTTTCAAATTTACAATCCCTGACAGGGGCAGATGACCCAGTAAGCACAAGTAAGCATGAGTTTACCTGTGCTTACTTACTAATCTGTAGTGAACACTTTCACATGGGTTTCACCATGTCAAAGATGTGGCAAAAGTATTCACTACACGTGAAAGTGGTCACTACAGATGATTTGGTAAACAAGGTAAGCACCGTGCTTACCTTGCCTATTGGATAATCCACCCCTGTTAAAAATATTTGTAACAAAACTTTTGCCATTTCAACATTTTTTCCATGTACAATTCAGTGACACTAATTACATTCACCATGTTGTGCAACTATCACCACTGTCCATTTCCAAATGTTTCCATCACCCTTAACTGAAACTCAGTGCCCCTTAAGGAATACTCCCAATTTCCCCCTCCTGTCCATCCTGGTAACCACTAATGAATTTTGGTCTCTATATAACTTGTCTATTCTGGATATTTCATGTAAGTGGGATCATACAATATTTGTCCTTTTGTGTCTGGCTTATTTCACTCAGCATAATGTTTTCCAGGTTCATCCACATCATAGCATGTATCAGGACTTCATTTCTCTTTACGGCTGGTGATCTCCTCATGTCATCCACAGTGCCTCCCCCTCATGCCAGGAGTGGCTCTAATAAAGCGTTTACACGGGATTAAGGAGTCCAGATCCATTACTCATCCTGGTGGTGCACTAGCTTTGTAGCAACTCAACCACACTGTGCTTTCTGGAGACCCAGGAACCACTCCCTCGAAAGGGTCTTGGTGGGAGGGGCCTTAGAGAGGTGGGGGCCCAGGGAGCACCGGAAGGTGGGGGACCACGTGCTGAGTGCGTTTGTTATCTTTTTAAATCCTCCTATAATTTTGAGTTGTAGATATTGTTGGCCCCCATTTACAGATAAGGAAACTGAGGCCCAGGGGTGCAGCGACCTGTTTAAGTCACAGAGATTGTAAGGAGCCAGGAGTTGGGCCCCAGCCTGCCGCTGCTCTTTCCTACAGCAATGTTGTTTCCCAAAACCAGCTGCCATCAAGTTGACTCTGACTCATGGTGACTCCATGTGTGTCAGAGTAGAACTGTGCTCCATAAGGTTTTCAATGCCTGATTTTTTGGAAGTAGATCACCAGGCCTTTCTTCTGAAGTGCCTCTGAGTGGAATCAAGCTTTCAACCTTTCTGTTAGCAGTTGAGCATATTAACTGTTCGCACCACCAAGGGACTCCATGTTGCCCTCCTCTGTTACTCTTTTTCTTGGAAATGGACAGGGGTTTAGGCACCAGTGCCCCAAGAGGAATGTCTCATCCATAGGATACAGCAAAAAGGGCCTGGGGCAAAGCAGAATGTGGGTTAAGGGGATTTGGATAGGTGGGTCAGAGTGTCAGGGCTAACGTAAGTGCTTTGGTTAAGGGTATGTGTGTTGGGGGTGCCCAGGCAGCCATAACACCAACTCTTTAGTAGAAGCACTGCTTGTTGAAAGTCCCAGCCCTATGGGTCTGACAGTGGAGACTTCAAGGGAGAGGAACTGCCCGACGAGTCCTTTGAGAGACAGATGTAAGGCACATGGCTGCACCATGCCATGGGGCATGAGAGGAGTGATGGGAGGAGACATTTCTTGGGTTGCAGAACCCCCTACCCACACCCCTTGACCCAGGGAGGACTGAGCAAATTCACATCAAAGCCCTGCAGAAGGACAGAGAGAGACCACGCCATTCCCTCACACTGGGGCTCAAGGCCATGGGGACATCTCCGAAGGGCTGGAGGGGTCCTGGCAGGTTTGCTGGCCTGGACTGCCAGAGAGATGGAAGGGGAGGTGGAGAGGACCCCAGAGAGGGGAGAAGGACATTCTTGGGCTCCAAAGGGTGGGGGCTAAGAGTCAGGTTAACTTTAGTGTCAAAAGAGCTTGTGCCCAGGCCAAGGAAGGTATTGAACACAAAGACATTGTAGTGTCTGATGCTGAACACTGAACTGGTGGTACCTGGACAAGGGGTTAACGTGTTGGTGGCATGAAGTGTGTCACTGGTGATGGTGGCCAATGGTGGGTGGGAGAGCCTGAGGTGACGGTTCTTGGTGTATGGGTCGATGGTACTTGGGTTTGGGGCTCCATCGGACCAGATCTGTGCTAGTGCAAATGAGTGTCTCCCCAGAGCCCATCTTCTCCAGGAGACTGTTTCCTGTTGGAAAACAGGCGCTGGGAGAAGGGAGAGGCACATATAAAGCAGCACACCCCACAGATGCCAAATTCCTAAACTCTCCATTCACCCCGAAGCCTTAATCACTGACACATGGGCCAGTGCAGTTCTCCAAACTTAACGAAGGCCAGGATTTATTGCTTTCAGAGAATGAAAAGCTCTTTTTTCTTTTTTTAAAAAACTTAAAAGGCCATTCATGTGAGCTTTGATTTTCATGAGAATCTCTCATAACCTGCACACTAAGAGCCCTGCCCTGCCCCACCAGCTCACTCCAAAAGTTCTAGTAAAGGGCAAGTGAGGCCGGGACCCTTTGTCCGGAGGGTGGCCAGCCCGAATAGTGGCCATGGATTTGGAAAGTTGCTCTCAGGAAAAAGCTGGTCACTCAGCACACACCATCCACCCCGAGTGGACCAGACCCATTAATGGCCCTGATCCTGGGACTCCCAGCTCCTTAGGAAAGGAGGACAGAGCTGTTGTGAGTGAAGGGTACAAGTTCCACACCTCACAAAAATGTGGGGAGCTTGGGTGGGCGTGAGGGCGACCAGTCGTCCTGGTTTACCCAGGAGTGAGCGATTTTCCTGGGTATTTCAGTGCTAAAACCGGAGCGGTTGGTCACTCTAGTGGTGGCCTAGGAAGGTGGCTCCCAACATGGCTCCCGAGACTCCACGACCCACCTACCCCCCTCACTCACACACTCCAGCTGCAGGGCCTTCTCTCTGCTCCTCAAGCCCAGAGGCCTAGTCCCACCCCAGGGCCTTTGCAAAAGCTATTCCCTGTGCCTAGCACTCTCCTCCCACACATCTTCCCATGACTGACTTCTTCTGGTCATTTCCTTGGGGATACCCTCTCTAAGTACTCCCTCTAAAGTCCCCACTCTCATGGACTCTCTGTCACATTTTCCTGTTTTATTTTTTCCCAGGCACTTATCGCTATCAAAATTATCTCATCTATGGACATCTGCAATGTTCATTGCAGCACTGTTCACAATAGCCAAAGGGTGGAAACAACCTAAATGTCCATCAACAGAGGAATGGATGAACAAAATGTGGTACATACATACAATGGAATATTACTCAGCCATAAAAAGAGATGAAGCCCTGATACATGTTATGATGTGGATGAGCCTTGAAAACACTCTGAGTGAAATAAGAAACAAAAGGACTAATACTGCATGATCCCATTTATATGAAATAGGTATATGTACAGAGACCAAAGCTTCTTAGTGGTTACCAGAGATGACAGGGAGGGAAAAGGGGGAGTTTTTGCTTAGGGGACACTGGGTTTCTGTTAACGGTGGTAGAATAATTTGTAAACAGTGGTAATGGTTGTACAAGATGAATGTAATCAATGTCACCAAATTATACATGTAAAAATTGTTGCAATGGCAAAAGTTTTGCTACATATCTTTTACCACAATAAAAAAATACTTCTCTTATTTATTTGCTTTACTTTTCATTGTTTATGGTTTCTCTCTCCTCCCTGGAATGGAAGCTCCCTGAGAGCAGGCTCCTGTCCGCTGGCTCGAGGCTCCATCCCCAGAGTGGGCCTAACACACAACTGGTGCTAAACCCATGCTCTGAGTGTGAATGAACCATGCCCTGGGGTTGGGCGGCCCTGAGGATGGTTGGCAGCCAGGTCCATGTGGCTCAGGACCAGTGGTCAGCGTCGCTTGTGCATAGCCTCTGAACAGGACACAAGGAAGACGTGGGCACCGATGAGACACCTGCTCCCGCCAGGCAGTGCAGCCTGACATGTCCCTGCACTGTCTCACATAATTCTCCCAGCAAACCCAGGAGGCAAGGCCCTCCATGCCCCCTTTAACAGACCCACGGCTGGGGAGGCTCAGAGTGGGGAGGGGCCACCCATGGTCCGAGTGGCTGCCTGTACTCGGAGCCAGGTTACCCGGCTCTGACAGGATTTGGGGGTTTGAGGAATCTCCTCCAGCTAGGCTGCTTTGCAGACCCCGAGGCTTCAGATGAGCCACAAGGCTGTGAGCTGAAAGATCTCGGGGCCCCTGAGGATGTGGGGGCTGCTCCCTGCTCCAGTGTCCTGGGAGGCAAGAGGCCCCACCCAGCTCCTGCACTAGTGACATTCCCCAGAGGCCTTGAGCGATTCACAATTTGTTTCTCTTGACCCCCAGGGCCAGGGCTGAGGAAGGTGACTGTCAGAGAGTGAAGCCTGAGTTGCCAGGTCCTTCTTGGTGAGTGACTCTGTCTTCTGGCCACCTCCCTTTCCCTTCTAAAGAAGAGGCTCCCCATTCATCTGTCTGTCTGTCCGCCCTTCAGTGTTGTAGGACCCACTCTGCCCTGGATTCTCCCAGGAACCCAAGCTGGGCCCTGACCTCCACACACCCAAATGGTCAGTGGAAGGGTGGTTGACAAGGCGGAACTAGCCCAGTTCTTTATCCTTGCCTGGGGGTCAGAAAGGGTTAGTTGCAGTGTGTCAAGCTGTGTGGGGGCAGCATTTTAAATTTCTGGCAGAAAAGAGGAGCCCCTCTCCATCCCCAGCCCCCCTTGGAAGAAGGTGACTCTGCTCTCCTCCCTCTCCCATTTCTAGAACGAGGGGCCCTACCCCGCCAGGCCAGTCCTGCCAGGCAGCCGTATAGGGCATAACGCTCCCAAGAGTAATTGTCATTTGTACCTTTGGGAACACGACAGGCAGAATCCCTATTGCCACAAAGTCTGACTTCTAAGGGGAAAAATCTGTATTTGTGTACTGGAAATCCTGCTTTTACTAGTAGGGTCCAGAGCAAGCCATTTCCTGTCTCTGAGCTTCGCTTCCTCCCTGCAGAATGGAGATACTGACCCCAAGGCCTCAGGGTTGTTAGAGGGTATGTTGAGATAGCACATACCGTTTAACTCCTCAGACCTTCAGCTCCTTGGACTCAATATGGGAAATCTATTTTTTTATTTTGTATTGGGACAAAAATATGTATAATAAAACTTTCGACAGCTCAACAATTTTTACGCGTACAATTCAGTGACATTGCTTATTTCCATCCTGTTGTGCAACCATCACCACTATGGTTTTCCAAATTGTTCCATCACCATTAACAGAAGCTCAATGCCCCGTAAGCAATAAATTCCACTTTCTGTCTCCCGCCTGCCTTTGGTAACCACTAATAAACTTTGATCTCTATGTATTTGCCCATTGTAGGTATTTCATATAAGTGGGATCATACAGTATTTGTCCTTTTGTGTCTGACTTCACTCCCATAATGTTTTCAAGGTTCATCCATGTTTGTGGTGTAATGGATTGCTTTTGTGTGGCCTTCCTTGTCATGTTCTTGTAACTACCACCAAATGGTTGATTGGGACCATGCTAATTAGGTATACGGAACCCTAATAAGGGGATTGGTCAGTTTTGCCACCCTGCTAGACTTAAAATGAGCCATCCCAGAGGTGAGAGGGAAAGGATCTCACCACCACCAAGGAAGAAGGGCCATGAGTGGAGCGTGTCCTTTGGACCCAGGATTCCTGTGCTGAGAAGCTCCTAGAACCAGAAGATGGAGAGAGAGAGAAAGACAGAGAGAGAGAGTGTAACACTTAAACAGCGGGAAGTGGTGGCAGAGGAACAGCAGCAGGAGAGACCTGCAGAAGACTGTGTGGTAGGCTTCCCAGAACAAGAAAGCTGAGTGCCTTCGGGCAGGAGACTTGCTGGAGGAGTAAGGTACCTCTAAGCACTTGGTGGAGCTAGGTTTGCGACCCACACCCACAGAGCTAAAGCTGAGCGCCTTCAGACCAAGGCTTACTGCTGGAGGGGGGTGAGCTTTGAAACACTTGCCAGAACAGGGCGGAAGCCAAGGGCCAGAGAGAGGCATGTCTCTTGGCATGGCTGGAAAGAGACTGTGCTGATGGAAGAACTGTATCCTGAGCATTTCTGAACCTGAACTGCAACCTGTGACTTCCCTAGTAAACCCTAAAATCGTATTGCCTATGAGTTCTGTGTGGCCATTACAATAAATTGTGGAACTCAGCAGAGAAGTAGAGAATGCTGTGGGAGGGACGGTTAGTGTCAGAATTGGTAAAGATGGTGGAGAGAGGAGGCATGCCTGACCTAAATCTCATAGGCATCAGCCTTGGGCTGATTGATCTTGAATGTTGATCTTGCTTCTCCTCCCCGCTTGTGAAATTAGAGGAGGTCAGATGCCACCCCCATGCCATTCTTAAAATGTTGTAACATGTATCAGAACTTTATTTCTCTTTTTGGCTGAATAATATTCCATTGTATGTATATATCACATTTTGTTTATCCATTCATCTGTTGATGGACGCTTGGGTTGTTTCCACCTTTTGGCTAGTGTGAATAGTGCTGCTGTGAACATTGGTGTACAAGTATCTGACTGAGTCCCTGCTTTCAATTTTTTTGCAGGTATGCCTAGGATTGAGATTGCTGGGTCGCATGGTTGTTCTATGTTTAAATTTTCTTTTTTTTTGCTGTTGCACATTTTATTACTGGTAAGTGACACCAGGGGGCTTATTACAAAATATTCCTAAACATATGAAATTCTGTAATGGGCCCCCCAGGGGCCAGGCCCATAAATCTTGTGCTCCGTGTGTGCTGCATATGCACAGACGTGTGTTTCCACAGCAATGAATGCGGCGTATATGAGCAGTTCGGAACTGCTGGCGAGCAGAAACCCAAAAGCCTGCTGACTTTATTTTTAGTCTGGGCACCTAGATTTCGCATTTCATCCATGTTGAGCTCCCTTCTGTTTCCCAACAAACACCAAATGCGCATACACGTGCCACCAGATGTCTGTAGTTTATCATGCAAATATTACATAGAAGTGATAATCATTATTAATGAACATAATCACCCAAAGTCAGGAGGAAGATCATTCATTGCCAGTTTGCACTCAATCCCTTATGTCCCAGAGTCAAAAGGGGGGGAAAGATAAAAACCATCAGTGATCAGATGCATGCTTTAACAAAGAATACATAGTTCATGTCCTGCCAAGGGGCGGCTTTGAGATTGCTTTCTGTTTTGACAGTCCCCCCCAAGAACACAGTGTACAGAGTCGACAAGATAGGCCCCTGGTTATTTTTCTCCTGCAAACGTCTAAAGATGCTGCCTGCCCCAAGTCCCTCTTCCAGGGGCCAAGAAGCCTTTGGGCTGTAAGTTCGAAGGTGGGAGAAAATCCAGCAGCAATCTTCTTTGTTTTTACACATATTGTTTTATGACATTGGTTAACAACCCCACAACATGTCAACCCTCTTACTTCTCATCTATGTTTAAATTTTTGAGGAATCTCAAAATGGGGATTTAATACCTGTTATGGGTTGAGTTGTGTCCTCCAAAAATATATGTTGCGGTCCTGGCCCCTGCGCCTGTGAATGTGACCCTGTTTGGGGAAATACGGTCTTTCTTTGAATATATTACCAGTTAAGTCATACCTGAGTTGGTAGGTCCTAGTCTTAATCACTTCTGAGTGGTGTCTTATAAAAGAGGACAGACACAGAGACAGGTTGTACCCTGGGGGAAGATGCCATGTGAAGATACATCTACAAGCAGCAAAGGAACACCCAGGATTGCCCGCAGGCACCAGAAGCTGGGAGAGAGGCCTGGAAAAGCGCCCCTCTCAGAGCCCCAGAAGGAATCAACACGGCCAATACCCTGATTTAAACTTCTAACCTCCAGAACTGTGAGACAATAGATTTCTTTTCTTTAAAGCCACCCACTTGTGGTATTTGTGTGATGGCAGCACTAGGAAACTAATACCTAACCCCAGGGCTTGTCACTCACGGAGGCATTCCAGAAGCATTCACTGAAGGCCCTTTCTTTATATGAATGAGGGACCCACAAGGAACCAGGCACATGCCCTGGCCCTACCTCCCGGTGACATCCACCAACAGAGGCATGAACCACTGTGCATGGTAACGAATGCTGTGACAGCGGCTATGGGACAGGGGGAGGCAGGCCGAGAGTCCAGGGGCTGGGGTGCTGGTAGACATGCTGTCCCTGCAAGCACAGGCACATTCAAGACCTCCCTGTGCCTGGAAATTGGCCTATTCGAGACCCAGCTCCAGTGCTCCTCTTCTCCACAGCTGTTGGAATGGAGGGAGCCTGGGAGAGTGGGGCCAGCTTCCGGCCAGGTGGGGTGGAGGGTGTGGGGGAGGCACCAGTGGGCAGGGGCCTGGATCTCAGGCAGCTCAAAGGTGTGTCTGAGGCCAGGGATGTGGGCAGGCAGTTGCGTGTGGATATCAGGATCCCCTAGACCCAGCCAGCTCCCACCGCGTCCTGAGGTCCAGGGGGGCAGGGAGTAAACATTGAATGCTTGGGGAATGTCTGTGGTCTCCTGGATACACTTCACCTCCCACAAGGAGTCCAGTGGGGATGATCCGGCTCTGACTCCCAGCTCCCAGCTCCCAGGGGCCCTACTCCAGCTGCTGTGGGTGACACCAGGGAAAGCCTGGGGCCGTCTCCCACCTATTGGATGCACAGTCTGGTCAGAGCTGCCCAGGAATTCCCAGGCCCAAGCAGCCCCTTTGTTCCTCTTCCCTTGGTCCTATGCCACCGTGGGTGGGGCTGGGTTACTCTGGAATGTGTTCCTGGGCTGCAGAACTCTGCCTGGGAGGCTGACAGCCCACT
Organism: Trichechus manatus latirostris; assembly: GCF_000243295.1. Classification (NCBI taxonomy): domain Eukaryota; kingdom Metazoa; phylum Chordata; class Mammalia; order Sirenia; family Trichechidae; genus Trichechus; species Trichechus manatus. Next base: position 636,431 of record NW_004443947.1, on the reverse strand, counting down.
GCCCAGAGTGGCAGCTCCCTTCTTCAGGCTCCGGGTCCTGTACACAGGGAGAGGGCAGACTTCTGCAGTAGGGAAAAGTCAATCACACTTTGGCTATTCTCAGAGCTCCCTATAAAACCTTTCTCCCTGGAGCGGGGCCCTGGAAGACAGAAAGTGAGGAAAGCAGCTCCCACTGTGGACCCCCCGTGCTGTGCATTAAAACCAGTTGCCGTGGAGTTGACTGCAACTCACGATGACTCCATGTGTGCTAGAGTAGAACTGCACTCCATAGGGTTTTCAATAGCTGATATTTTTGGAACAAGATCACCAAGCCTTCCTTCTGAGGCACCTCTGGGTGGACTCTAATCTCCAACCTTTGGGTTAGCAGCTGAGCAAGTTAACCAAGCAAGCACCACCCAGGGACTCCATGCCATGCACTGTGCTGGTGTTTTCCAGATGTTTGCTCAGTTAACCTGCTCAGCAGCCCTGCCAGTGAGGTAACGTCACCCCTACTTTGCAGATGAAGTGAAAGAGGCTGCGAGAGAGGAATGGATATGTCTGCGGTCACACAGCTGGAGGATGGCAGAGACGGAATTCAAACCCAGTTAGTGGGGATTCAGACCCACCTGTGCCCAATTCCAAAGCACTTGCCTTTTTCTTGAAGGCAGGTGGTTTTCAAATGTGAGCGTCCCCTGGAAGACTGGCCCCACACCCAGAGTCTCAGATTCAGCAGGGCTAGGGTGGCCTGAGAATTTGCATTTCTAATAAGTTCCTAAGTGATACTGATGATGCTGGTCCAGGGGCCCCAGCTGGAAACCAATGCTTTAAGGCTGTTTTTCCTCCCTCTTTAAATACTGAGCCCTGGTGGCACAGTGGTTAAAGCAACTACTAACCAAAAGTTTGGTGGTTCGAAATCACCAGCTGATCTGTGGGAGAAAGATGTGGCACTATGCTTCCGTAGAGATTTACAGCCTTGGAAACCCTGTGGGGTCTCTATGAGTCAGAACTCACTGGACGGTAGTGGTTTTGTAGGGGTTGGTTAAATGCTATTTTCTTACAGAATATTTCAGGCTTCATCTACTTTTCATTGTGCCATGTTGCCTTTTCTGGGCTGAGGGGATGGGAAGCTGCAGTCAAGTCACAAGTTTAACACCAATTCTGGGTTCATAAACCACTGGTAATTACTACTACCATCATCCCCACCATCCCCACTGCTGTCTAGTCATCTAATGCTGCTATCACATAAATTTCACAAGTGGATGGCTTTAACAAACTGAAGTTTATTCTCTCACAGTCCAGTAGGCTAGGAATCCGAATTCAGGGTGCCAGCCCCAGGGGAAGGCTTTCTCTCTCTGTTGGCTTTGGAGGAAAGTCCTTGTCATCAATCTTCCCTTGGTCTAGGAGCTTCTCCGCGCAGGAGACCCCAGGTCCAAAGGATGTGCTATTCTCCTGGCTCTTGTTTCTTGGTGGTATGAGGTCCCCCTATCTCTCTGCTCGCTTCCCTCTTCTATATCTCAAAAGAGACTGACTTAAGACACAGCCTAATTTTGTAGATTGAGTCCTGCCTCGTTAACATAACTGCCTCTAATCCTGCCTCATTAACAGCATAGAGGTAGGATTTACAACACATAGGAAAATCATATCAGATGACAAAATGGTAGACAATCACACAATGCTGGGACTCATGGACTAGCCAAGTTGATACACATTGTTTTGGGGACACAATTCAATTCATAACAACCACCTTCCACCACTACCTACCACCACCATCACTACCACCAAGACCACGAACACCATGACTACGACACCAACTTGCCTTCCTTCTCTCCGCCTGAATCCCCAATCTCTGTGAACAGCATTGCCGTCTACCCAGAAGCCCAGGCTGGGGATGTGGATGTAGATTCCCCCCTGACCACAATTCCTGACCACACACTTCCAAATGCAAATGGTACAAAGCTGCCATTATACATCATTGGCCATGGGTCCCGAAGTCACTTGCCCAAAGTCACACAGTCTGTAAGAGACAGACTCCAAGTTTGCCCCTTTCTGTCCCTACCAGGCCCGGTACCAGCAACTCTCCATGTGTCGATGTCACACCTCCTCCTTGCTTCCCTAGGTCCTCCCTTACTTCTTTGCTCTCATTCCCACAGTCAGGGTAGGCCTTCTAAACCACAAATCTGATCATGCCACTCCCCTTTAAAGCCATCTACAGCCTCCCCCATGTCCTAGGGACACAGGCTGAGCTCCTTGGCTAAGGCCCTTCACGGTGACCCAGACTTCCCTCTCTGGCCCACTCTGCCCACCTACTTGTCCTCCATGAACCTCTGACCCACCTTTTGCCAGAACACCTGGCCTGGAATACACCACACCTTCTGAGCTGTTTTGCTCGTGTCTCCAAAGTCCTTTCTCCCATTTCTTGCCAGGAAAACTCCTACTTATCCTTCAAGACACAGCTAAGACATGGACCCTCCTGTGGGAAGCCTTCAGGCTGCCCACTCTTGGGCTAGGGGTATTTACTGGCTATGGGATTCAGTGCACTGGGATGGAATTGTCTGCCCATCTTTGTCTCTGCTAGCTCATGGGCCCCACAAAGCAGGGACCATGTCCGACTTGCGTTGGTCCTCCTGGCACAGGCTTAGGTAGAATCCAGCCAAACTAGACGAAGGTGAACAGTCATCAGTGGCCATCCACAGAGGCTCTGGATTCCAGTGTGCCCGTCCTCGGCTCGTATCTGGGTCTGATATTTGCTGGGCATGAGGAAGGAGATTCATTATTTCTCCTTTTTACTGCTTAGCACCTGTATCTGCCCCATCCCCCTCTTGCAATGGCAACCTGCCATGGTCTTCCTAGCCGGGGCTGCTGGAAGCCACTGGGGCGGCTGTAGCACCAGTAAACTGCTCTTAACCACTCCCCAGGGAGAGCCCGGAGTCTCCGGATAATTGGCTGCATGTGTGTGGGAGACAGGTCTTTTTTTTTCCCCAAAGGATTTATGAGAAGGGGGAATATTCTTGTTGACCTCCATTTCAGGAAAAGCCTCTTTCTGGAAGACTTGCCAAATGTTCCATTGACAGTAAAGCACATATGCTCACAGTAAAGCTCGGCTTGACAGCGTCCCTACCGCCATATGTTTCTTGTCTCATACGCATTTTAGCACTCGCTCTAGGGAATGCGTGTATTTCTGAAGGTCCCCAAGCACAACTCCGAATGAAGCACTTATAATTTGCCCTACATGAAAGCCGTCACTGCTCTTTCCAAACAGACTTGGAAGCGGATTCAAAGTTTATTTAGAAAAAAAATTTAATAGAGGGAAAGAAAGTGCTTGTGGATTCTTTTTCCCAGCCCCGGCTTTTTGGGACCTTGGGAACAACTCCTTCAGCTCACAGACGCTGAAATCCTCAGAGGAGGCTGTGAACGTGTGAACATCAGTTCATCTGCCCACTCAGGTCTCTCTCCAGTTCACCCTCTCTTTCTCTATTAATATGTTACGCTGCCTGTTTCTCCCTCCACCCACCCTTGCTTTCTCTTCCTCCTGCTCGTGCACTCTCGCCTCTTCATTATTCATTCATCCATTTATCCCATCTTAAAAAACCGCTGCTGTCAAGTCGATTCTGACTTGTAGCAACCTTACAGGACAGGGTAGAATTGCCTCATATGGTTTCCAAAGCTATAATCTTTACAGAAGCGGACTGTCATAACTTTTCTCTCATGGAACAGCTGGTGGGTTTGAACAGCCAACCTTTCGGTTAGCAGCCGAGTACTTAACCACGGAGCAACCAAGGGTCTCTTATCCCCCCTTAGTGGGGTGCAAATGGCTTCCACTTGACTACTAACCAAAAGGTTGGTGGTTCAAACCCATCCAGTGGTACCACAGAAGAAAGTACTGGTGATCTGCTTCAATTAAGATTACAGCCTATGGGGAATAGTTCTACTCTGTAACATGGGGTCACCATGAATTGGAATCGACTTGAAGGTAATGGGTTTGTTTATTCATTTTTTAGCAAAGCTACTCAATCACTCTTTTGGGGTGAATTAATGAATTTATTCATCTATGTAATGAAATATCCATCTGCTTATTTGTTTACCCATATAGTAAGTTGCTTATCAATTTTTGTTCATTCATCCTTTGACCATCCATCCATCACACATCCATCATCCATTCATCTGTCCATCCATCATCCATTCATCTGTCCATCCATCATCCATTCATCTGTCCATCCATCCACCCAACAAAGATGCACTAATAACGAACTCTGTACCAGGTGCTGCGTCAGGCGTTGGGGATACTTAGATGGGTAAGTCCTGGTTCCTACCCTTGAGCAGCTCACAAGGTGCACGGAGATCATCTACAAACAGCCCAATTACAACACAGTGTGAACAATGACATCACAGAGCACATTCTCCAAGGTGACAATCCTACACCCCTTGCTTATGATAGAGAGAACAGGGTGCACTGGCTGGTATCGAGATCTTCCCTGAATCTATCTTCTTTTTCTTTTTTTCCTTTCAAGAAGCTGAGTAAGTAAGATGCAAAGAGAAACCACATAGATAAGCCGTATTTGCAGGAAGCAGTCTCTTCTGTGGCAGCGGGGGAGAGAGTAACTAGTCATAGTAAAACACCCCACAGTTGCTTAAGCCTATACCAAGACTGTAGGAATGCAAACAAAACACCGAGTTATAAGAAGGATTCCAGTTGCCTGGAACATGGCACTGCCCTCCCCTCCATGAGTGTCTTAACAACAACGAAAAACAATATTACAGAGGAGAACAGGTGCTGTGGGGGCCCAGGGGAAGGGGTCCTGACTCCTGGAACAGTTCCGGGTACAGAAGGGGATGCAGAACCATTCACAGATGGAAAATCTGCCCACCCTACCTGTCTCCCAGAACCAATGGGCAGCAACTGTGGTTAGAGGGACTCCACGGCCACTTCAAGGACTGGAATTCCATCTGCGCACTGGGGGCACTTTCTGTCAGAAACGACCTCTGACTGGCAGGTCCAGACTTATCCCTCTCTTACTGAAGAGCTGCTGTGGGCCAAGGCGTCTCCTCACACATATTTAATCCACACAGTAATCCTGTATTGTCGCTCCCATTCTGCAGAGAAGGAAACTGAGGCTCAGGAAGTGGAGTAACGGAGAAGTGGCCAAGCCTACAATATCAGGTTTGAGAACTGGTGGTCATCCGTCTGGTCTGCTGCAGCTGTTGTCTGGTGGGTGGCCCTCAGGACAGTGCCAGCCACTGGCCTAGCTGCTCCCCTCCTAAGGCTTCCTGGGTCCTCAGAACTCAAGCCCAGTCGCTTGAAGCCAGGGTTCTTCCTGCACCCCAAATATTCTGCTACTGGCAGAGAAGCTGCTGCTTTCTACCTGTGGGATGCCGAGTGCTCAAGGGACCCCAACCAGGCCTTGCTGTGCTTCAGCACCTCCCTTCTCTGGAAGGCAAGAACACAGACCCTCCCTGCAGAGCAGGGACCCCCAATCCCAGGCTCTGGCCAGATCCCGCAAACAGACTGGTCACGGCTCAACCAAGAGTCTGGGAGTGGCCTTACCAACACTGCCTTGCCGGGGTGAGGGTGTCAGGGTGACCTCTTTGGCGGTGGGCAGCCCATCTGCCTCTCTGGCGTGGGTTCTCCTCCATCACCTCCCTCTTCCACATGTCCTCAATGGATTACAAGTTCTGTCCATCACTTTCTTTAGCCCTGTCCACAGGCCCTCCCCTCAGGCCCTCTAACCGCCTAGAGGCCACTGTCACAGCTTCCTCACAGGCCTCCCTCCCCAGGCCCTGCTCCTCTTGTCCAACTGCCCCTCTGATTCCTGCCCAAGGGACCTTTCTCAATCTGACCACGCCATTCTTGCCTAAAAGGACAAAACCAAAGCCCCATACACACAATGGAATATTACTTAGCCAAAAAGAGAAATAAAGTCCTGATACATGCTACAACATATATGAACCTTGAAAACATTTTGTGAGTAAAATAAATCAGGCATAGAAGGACAAATACTGTATGATCCACTTATATGAACTATCCAGAATAGACAAGTGTATAGAGACCAAAGTTTATCAGGGGTTTCCAGGGGCTAGGGCAAGAGGAAATGAGAGTTATTTCTGGGGTGATGAAAAACTTATGGAAATAGATGTGGTGATGGCAGCATAACATGGTTAATGTAATTAATCTCGTTGAATTGTACACTTAAAAACGGTTAAAAAAGCAAACATTTTGTTATATATATTTCACCACAAAACAACAACAAACAAATAAACAACAACAAACCAAAGCCCCATGGCCACCTCCTAGCACAGAAGCAGGATGGCAAAGAGAGACCTGAGTTCACATTCTGGCTCTCTCACATGCTATCCATGTGAGCTCGGTTAACTCAAAAGTCCCGGGCTTCAGTTTCACCATATGTAAAATGGGTATATTAATACCTTTCACACGGAGCAGTTGCTGTTGCTCATTATGGCTGAATATAAAGTAAGGTTTTTTCCTCAAAACTATGCCTCAGAAAGGAAGCCGTCATCTCATATTCAAGTTTTTGTAGAAATTTTTCACTTTATGTGGTGCATGCTCCATTAATTTATCTTTTGAAAAAAACAAAGTACTGTTTGGTGAAGACACACAGCCTAAACCACACCAATCAATGCTCGTTCTGGTTGCTTATAGAGGTAACTCAAGGGGTCTATGAAAAAATAAAAGGAGTCTGGGGGTTACGCGTGGGAGATTGAATGGACACATTTCTCTCTACTACTTCAAGAAACCTGGGATCCAAGGACAAAGAGAGCCGGACAGGAAACACTGCAACACTGTTTGGGGAACTGGGAAGTAGACAAATGCGGGCTAACTGCCTATGAGAAGTGGGGCAGCCAAAAGTCAAAGCCCGCAGTGGAGAAAGGCCAAGAGCAGCACAGCGTGCAAAGCAGAACACCCCAGCGGTGCAGGAAGTGGCAGCACCAGTGGCCAGAAGAGCTAGAATCTAGACCAGAGGTCTCAACACAGCTGCTCAGGGGCCAAGTCCAGCCTGCCACCTACTTTTGTAAATAAAGTTTATTAGAACCCCAAAACCAAAAAACCAGTTGCTGTCAAGTTGACTCCTACTCATGGTGGCCTATGTATCAGAGTAGAACTGTGTTCCACAGGGTCTTCAACGGCTGATTGAGTTTTTGGAAGTAGATTTCCAGGCCTTTCTTTGGGTACTAGAAGGCAGCCATGGCCATTGGCTTGGCTATGGAACCTCAAATATTTACTGTCTGGCCCCTGATCTAGACAACTGCTTTTCCCCTAACTGGAAAGAAGTCTGGGTGTTCATTCTCTGGAATTTACTTGCTAAGGCCTGGAGGTGGGAAGGGCAGGTGGATTTGAGAGGTTGACTGACCAGACAGGACTGAAGAAAGCTGAAGGGTGCATAGGAACACGGCCAGCCCAGAAGTCTTGCTTGCGCCTGGGAGTCTTCAGGCTCCCCAATCCAACAAGGACTATCAGCTCAGTTAGGCTCCCCCTCGCTTGCTCTGCTCAAAGCCCCTTTGTTAGGCAGAAAGCCCTTCTCCAGGTGGCCAATTTCAGGTTTCAAGTGTCAGCTGGATTTTCTACTCAACCTCTCCCCCAACCTACCAGAAAGTTCACTGCCAAATTCATTTCCAAATTTTGTGAAACAAATTTATTCCCAACTGAAAACTACTGTATCTGATTTCCTCTGTGGATGTCCTAGCCAAGATGGAAATCGGCTACGTCTGACTTTAGAATTCACCAGAGTCAGCTTCCATTTCTAAGACGACTTCCATTTCTAAGCCTCACTTCCAACTGTGTCCTGGTCAGATGAACCAGGCTGCCCGCCAGCCCCGCCCACCAGCTGCCAGCACCAGGCTCTCTGAGACCCACGCCCCACATGACTCCTACTGGCATTTAGGGAATGGGTCTGCAAACATCTGAAAAGCACTCATGCCTTCCACCCCTCCACCAGGGAAGACCCACTGCTTCCTGGCCAGAACATGAGCCAACAAAAGTCCAAAAAGAACTCCTAGAGATCAGGCCATTAGTGACCTTGAGTTACACCCACCCACTATGGATCCTCCCCGGGGAATCTCAGTCCACCTACATTTGGACACAGGATGAAAAACTCAAGTGAAAGGTTATCGACAGTTTGCACCATGTGGCCATCTGCTCATGAAGCCATCAGTAGAAAGTTCCAGAAGTGAGGGCCTGTGTACCTTTCCCTGGCTAGCAGGTCCCAGGAGGGAGAGTGTTCCAATGGGATCTCTAGATGTTAGTGAGGCCTGTGGGAAAGGGCCCAGGATCCTGCCTTCCTGCTTGTTTTGAAAAGGGTCTTGTCCATTTATAAAGAACTGACCCCCACACTGTATTTCTATCGGATTTGACCTCCTTCAGTTGATTCAACCTTTCAACCCTGTTCAGTAAGTAGGATTAATGCCCTAAATCAGAGCACGTCCTTCCCCTGCTCAAAAACCCTTCAATGTTCCCCCTGCAGTCAGGAAAGATGCAGCCACCTCACCCTGGCCTGTAAGACCCTGTCTGATCTGTCCCTTGGCTATGCCTCTGACCTCGTGTCAAATCCCCCCATGCCAATGAACCACAAGGGCCTTCTTTCTGCTCTTCCATTCCTAGCTCAGAGGAGGTGGGCTCACTGCCTGGGAAGCCCTGCCTCCTCCCCATAGCTGCCCCTTCTCATTATTTAGGCTTCTGCTCAAATGTCACCTCCTCAGAGAGGCGCTTTCTGAACGCCCTCCCTAAATTGTTCCCCCAATAACTATCACATCATGTGCGACTTGCCTACTGCATATCTTCCTTCTGCTAGAACGTAAGCTCCTTAATCTTGTCTCCCTGTTTCCTAGTGCCTGGTACAAGATGTGGTTAAGAGCTCAGGCTGTTAATCAGAAGGTCAGCGGTTAAAATCTACCAGCCAATCCTTGGAAACCCTATGAGGCAGCTCTACTCTGTCCTATAGGGTTGCTATGAGTCAGAATTTACTTGATGGCAACAGGTTTTGGTACAGAAGTGTTGTTGTTGTTAGCTGTCTTCAACATGGCCCCCGACTCTTGATGACCCCATGCACAACAGAACGAAATGCTGCCCTATCCTGTGCCATCCCCATGATCGGTTGCAGATTGGACTATTGTGATCCAAAGAATTTTCACTGGCTGATTTTTGGAAGTAGATCACCAAGCTTTTCTTCCTAGTCCATCTTGGTCTGGAAGCTCCACTGAATCCCATTCAGAATCATAGCAACACATAAGCCTCCACTGACAGATGGGTGGTGGCTGCTCATGAGGTGCATGGGCCAGGAATTGAACCCAGGTCTCCCATATGGAAGGTGAAAATTCTACCACTGAACCACCAATGTCCCTCTGGCACAAAGTAGGAGCTCATAAATGTTTGCTGAAAAAAAGGAAATGAGAAAACTGAGGCCCATAGAGGAGACGTGACTTGCCCATAGTCCAAAGTCATAAGCTGGCAAAGGCCTATCAGGCCTGGGCATTGTCCCAGATGCCCACCACCAACCTCGTTGGGGTACTGGTCCCCCCCAGCCCAGTGCCTGTGTTGGGCAGCTTGGTGTGCATGTGCGTAGTCATTTACCCTGATGAATGCCTCATGGTCAAAGGAATCCTTCAGGGAGACAAAACAGCTGTGTTATGGATTGAACTGTGCCCCTCAAAAGATATGCTGAAGTCTTAACCCCTATACCTGTGAACATGACCTTGTTTGGCAATGGTCTTTGAAGATGTTATCAGTTAACATGAGGTCATACTGGAGTAGGTGGATCCTAACCCAATCCAAGTGATGTCCTTATGAAAGAGGAGGAAAGACACAGAGAGACAGGGAAGACAGCCATGTGAAGACGGAGGCAGAGATGGAATTATGCTGCAGCTACAAGCCAAGGAATGCCTGGGCTCCCAGAAGCTGGGAGAGACAAGAAAGAATCTTCCCCAAGAACCTTCAGAGGGAGCATGGTCCTGCCAACACCCTGAATTTGGACTCCCAGTCTCCAGAACTTTGAGACAATACATTTCTGTTCTTATAAGTCACCCAGTTTGTGGTATTCTGTTACTGAGCCCTAGGAAACTGATATAAACCACTTCTGGGTTTATCTTGCAGAGACAGTCTCAAAGCCCGCACACTAGGTAGGAAAGCACAGTCGAGAGCGGAGGCTTTGAAGCCCAACAGACCTGCGCAGAATCTCGGCTCTGCCACTCTAGCTGCGTGGCTCTGGGCAAGTCACCTCATCTCCCTGGGGCTTGGTTTCCCTATCTGTAAAGACACCTACCTTCTCCAGCTGTTGTGAGATCAGATATTTCAAGCACTGAGTCACATCAAATAAAAATGAAGGTGGCCCCTCTGCCAGCCAGGGGCTGCCTGTCTGCTTTAGGACCTTGAGTGGTAGGGGGTAGGGGGTGAGGGAGGGAGCTCACAGCCCAGCTTAAGTTTTCCTGCCCTCAGAGCTCTGTAAATGGCCCCCAGGAATAAGTGGCCCCTCAGGGCAGGTGATGGAGCCCCACTGGGCTCTGTCTTTAGGAGGGGGGCTCTGAGGACAGAGATGGCTCCAGTTGGGAAGGCTGTTGGCACAAATGCCACAAGGGTGAGGGGTTTTGAACTCATCCACTTGGCGTCTTGATTTTGGGCAGAGCTCAGACATCTGCCTTTTTTTATCTTTTAATCCCAGCTGTTATCAGCTGCTGGGAAATCACTGTGCCCAGGCTCCAAGTTGGCAGAGCCTTCCTCTGAATTCCATGGAGAGAACAAAGAGTCCTAAAATAGCGACACAGCTGTCTGGACTGGCTGCCTGGGCAGCCGGCCTGCAGGGCCAGGCCAAGGAAGGCATGTGAGACCCAAGCAAACGCACTGGGCAAGAAGGGCTGGCATGGCTGACTAGCGGCCTCCGGGGACCACCCTGGGCTCTGGGGCTGTCTGGGGTGGGTGGGGGGTGGGTAGGGATGTCTTCTCTTCAAGCAGTGTCTGTCACTGGGAACTAAGGTGTAAAGTTTCCCATCCAGAACCACTCCAGGTGGGTAGGTTGGCTAGGTCTCCTGGGAGACCTTCCAGAAACCAAAGCAACCCCTCTTCCCCAGAGCTTGGAGTGGACAGTGCTTGTTTGTGGCTGCCTCAAATCTTTTGATCACCATCTTGACATTTGGATGGTTTCCCACAGTGTAAACCCTACCTTCCCAACATTGCATAAAAATTTGCCTGCTTTCCTCAATGTCTTAGATCCCTGGGTGGTGCAAGAGGTTTGCACTCGACTGCTAACATAAACAAGCTGTCAGTTCAAACTCACCTAGTAGTGCAAAGGAGGAAAAGGTTGGAGATCTGCTTCCATAAAGATTACAGCCAAGAAAACCCTATGGAGCAGTTCTGGTCTGTAATACGTGATTGCCATGAGTCAGAACCGACTCAAAGGCAATGGGTTCCTTGCTGCTAGGATGTAGATGTGGTTTACATCATTCCACCAATCAGACACACCGGAGCTGAGTCCGATTCAGAGCTGAGTTGGTGGCGGGAGGTGGGTGGGGGGAGTCGAGTGAGCTGGCAGAGGTAGCGTGATTCTGAAGTCAGCGCCATGAGGAAGCATCCTGATCTGACAGGAGTGCCTTGGGCAGGCTGGCGCAGAGGTGCGCGGAGTTGTTCTGGAAGCTCTGTTCTCTGGAACCCTTAATAAAACTTTTTAAAAAAAATTTCTTTTGCTTAAACTAGCTGGAGTGGATTCTGTTGTCTGCAACTATGAATTGTGACCAGCTCATCCAATGGCTCCCTGGTAGGGTTACAAACTCTAATGTCTACTGGGATAAGCAGGTAACATAGATGAATGAAACACAGCCAGTTAAACAATGCAGCCCTCTTAGTCTGTGTTTGATTTTTTGATACAGATGTGGTTCAGAGAAGCTTTTCTTTACTAAGAGAAAATAGAGTGCAATTCCCATAGTAAATGGTGAGTGACAACTCAATTTCAGGGCCAGAAAGACATTGGAATAGTAGGGACTTTGCCATACTAAAGAAAGTACACCCTATCTAAAAGGGGCAGTCACTATGTAGTTAGAGCTGTTTCCAGACCTTTCAAAATGTTTAAGAGAAGTCAGAAATAGGGCTTTTTATGTGGAATGTCCCATATTTTTAAATGTTAACTCAAATGTTTTATAAATGCTATGTAGGCAAACAAACAAACTCCAGAAGCCTAACACCTTAAAATTTGAGCTTGGCCTGCTGTTGCCCCTTTGTGACCACAGCCTACAGGATCAAGCTCCAACTCTTTATTACAGCATTCAAAATCCTTTGCATGAATCCAGCCTGAGTTCTTTCCTCCCTTTCTCCTTCTCCCTTCCCCTGTGCCCCCCACGCCACAGACCAATACACGAATAAATAAAACCAAAAAGAGTCAGTTGTCATGGAGTCTGCTCTGACTCATGGTGACCTCACGTGTGTCAGAGTAGAATTGTGCTCCATAGGGCTCTCAATGGTTGTGATCTTTCAGAAGTCCATTGCCAGGTCTTTCTTCCAAGATGCTTCTGGGCGGATTTGAACCACCAACCTTTCAGTTAGTAGTTGAGCACTTAACTGTTCGTGCCACCCAGGGACTCTGCATGCACAGACACACCCTTTATCCTCTGCCCCTTTTCCAGGCTGCCTCCTTGCCCAGGCCACACCCTTTCACTTCTCTCTCCCCTGCTTGGAAGGTCCCTCTTCCCTTTCCTACCTGGCAAAATGCTTACCCACCCTTTAAGATAGGGCCAGTCATCAAGTCCTTTGTGAGACATCCTCCCTGTCCCGGATTTGAGGCACCCAGTCTTGGGGCTCCCCAGCCCTCTGTATGTCCCTCCATCTTGGTGCTTCTCACCCTGGGCTGTAATGGCCAGGACCTCTGCGGCCCCAGCCCAGAGCCAGGTAGACGTTCCTCTTTACACTGTGGGCTTGCCCTGGGATGTGTGCTGCTCACATGTCTCCAGGATAACCCATCCTGGTGGAACAGTGTGTGGGGGGTGAGATTAGGGAACCCACATGGGAGGTAGACATCTCACTGCTTCTTCCAGTCTCAGTGATGTAGGGATCCCCAAATTTGGGGGGGGGATGTCCAGAGTGAGACCTTCTGACCATCCCTCCTTCCAGAGCTTGGGAACATCCTAGAAAGTGTTTCCTTTTCTCCTTAAGAGAGTAGCTGGGCGAGCATGCTGTCTTGTCCCTTGTCTCCATCCCATGCCCAGGGGAGAGTCTGGGGCCCTCAGGCTGGATGCTCAGGCAGTGCCTCTCTCTTCCCTGCCCTCCGTCTTTAACTGTAGACTTGCCTTCTTCCTGCTGTCCTGAGTGGGGCTGCGATTTGCTTCAGTTCCTCCCAACTCCAACCAGCCTCCCCTCACATTGATGAAGCTCCTACTGTGGGCTTGGCAGAGGGGCAGTGGTGGTTCCATGGTAGAATTCTCATCTTTCATGCAGGAGACCTGGGTTCAATTCCCAGCGACGTACCTCATGTACATCTACCACTCATCTGTCAGTGGAGGCTTGTGTGTTGCTGTGATGCTGAACAGGTTTCAGTGGAGCTTCCAGACTAAGATGGAAAAGGAAGAAAGGCCTGGCAATCTACCTCTGAAAATCAGCCAATAAAAACCCTATGAATCACATTGGTCTGATCATGGGAATGGCGTAGGACCTGACAGCGTTTTGGTTTGTTGTGCTTGGAGTCATCTTGAGTCAGGGGCCAACTCAGTGGCAGCGAACAACAACAAGAACCACATGTGCCTTGCAGAGTGCTGGGTGTGCCCACATCACCGAGAAGCCTCACACCAGCTCTCTGAGGTTGGTGTCCTCCCTGTTTCACAGATAAAGACGCCCAGGCTCAGTGCAGCCCCATAATTACCCAAAGCCTACACCTGAATAGAGACCAGGCCCCCAGAGGAGTCCAGTCTGCAGGTCAGGAAGAGAGCCAAGAAGAGGCCCTGGGCAGCCTCTCACTGCCTCCTGCTCCTGGGCTGAATGCGCTCTCATGGGAACACGTCCACATTAGCATTTCAAAAGGACCATAACTCAGTGAGTGCCGCTTGCACGCGTGAGAGCTCCCAGCTGGGGGAACGCTCCAAAGCAGCATCCAGAGCTGAATGTTCCTAAGCTGTGCTTCTTCTTACACATGGGAAATCTCAAGGGAGAGATGCTTCTCTGGAAAATCACCAAACTGGGTCTGTGTTTCACCTCCCATCTGCACTTATGACCCACACAACAAAACCCTAGTGGGGATATTATCACTAATCACACTAATTTTCACAGATGCAGTGACAGAGTCAAAGAGGCGCTTTCTTGAGGTCACCCACTCAGTAAGAGGAGGAGCTGGGACTCGAACCCAAGGCAGCTGGTCTCAAAGGCTATGCCTTCATCACACCCAGACCTGGGAGGCAGTCCTTTGGCAAGGGAGTAGGGCAAGTAGGGAGTCCCTGCATCAGTCTCAGAGTTGTTCATGCCTAAAAACATAACCAGGGAGCAGTGGTGGAATTCTCGTCTCCTGTGTGGGAGATCTAGGTTCGACTCCTGACCAATGCGTCTCATGTGCAGCTACCACCTGTCTGTATTGGAGGCTTGCATGTTGCTATAATGCTGAACGGGTTTCAGTGGAGCTTCCAGACCAAGACAGACTAGGAAGAAAGGCCTGGCAATCTACTTCTGAAAATCTGCCAATGAAAACCCTATGGATCACAACAGTCCAATCTGCAACCCATCATGGGGATGGCACAGGACAGGGCAGCATTACATTCCGTTGTGTATGAGGTTGCTATGAGTCAGGGCTGACTCGACAGTAGCTAACAAGAACAACAATGACAAAGACATAATGAGCAGGATGAGAAGGCAAGGTTTTCACTTCCCTGACTGCTAGGGCCAGCCATTATATGCCAGCCAAGAGGGATTTCAGAGTCTTCCTAATTAAATGGAAGGTAAAGTTTCTTAGGAATGCCACATTTTGAATGCTCAATATTGGCAATATGCCAGCCCTAGCCAAATTGACCTCAATGCCCTAGATGACAGTGCCTTGGACTAATGAGGCCTTATTGCATGTTTGGAAAACCATGCTAAGCCTTCTTTGATCCCTACCCCACAGGACCCAGCAGCAAGTACGCACGAGCTGTCGTGTCCCAGGCCGCTAGACTCACCAATTCCGTTCCCAGGGTCTGGGAAGCCATCAAAAGAGAGATTAAATTTCCATCAGCAGCTCTGCCCTGGGCACAGAAGGCCAGATCCAGTTTCCCCATCTGGCCAGGGACACATGTGGGCAGGGACAGGACCTGGACAAACTTTGCCTGAGCCTGTATCCTGGGCACAACTGGGCTAGAGGCCAGGCATCGCTCCACTGGGATGGAGTGATCCAGCGGGGCCAGAGCCTGCCCTTCCCCAGACTACCACAGCTCCCGCCCTGCCTGCCCTGCCTCTCCTCCGGGACACTGTCTGCCCCATGAGCACCAGTTCTGGGTGCCTTGGAGGAAGAAGCAGTGTTTATTCCAGCAGTTAAGTGACCACTTCTTCCTGGAGCATCAGCAGACAATGGGCTCGGATGAAGAACAGGTAGCCCAGTATAAGCAGCTTGGCCAGGCCCAAAGCCCCACCTCCTCACTGGAATCCTGCACTCTGGTTCCCTCCCCAGGCCTCCTCCACCTGGCCTGGAGGCATCCTTCAACACACAAGTCCTGTGGTTGAAACCCTTCAGAGTCTTCCTGGCTACAGGACAGAGTCCATGCTTCTCAGTCTCAGACTCAGGTCTTCCCAGATTCTTTTCAGCCTCCTCTCTGGCCCTTGTCCCTTCCATCCCTAAATATGCTCAGAATGTGGCATGTGATTTTGTACTTTTGTGTCTTTGCCAATACTGTTGCTTTTTCTACGAATGCCTTCTAGTCTGGTGAACTCTTAGTCAGCCTTCAAAACCTTTCTCTAGGTGCCCAATGTATCCAAGCCTTCCCTGAATGCTCAGGCAGAGCTAACAGTCCTTCCACCAGGCTCCTACCAGTTCCCTGAGCTCCCAGTGAACCCAGCACTAGACTTACTGCACCATGTTTGGCTGTCATGGTCTATTCTCCCACCAACTGGGGAGCCCACAGTGTCTCAGGGTCCCCAGAAAAGCTCAGGCCTATGGCACAAACAGTTGCCTCCTATCTTGTCTCGCCAACTAGACCCACTGGCCATTCCTGTTCTAGGTTACTAAAGTTGTGGCACCAGGATGGCAGATTTTCTGATTTTTCAAGAGAAGCCAGAAATCCAGAGTTTCATGTGAAATATCCCAATTTTTAACGTTGCAAAACTAAAAACAAAACACTGCTGTGCAGGTCAACTCTGAACGTGTGGAGCAAATGAATTGTCTCTATGAGCCGAGTGCAGTGCAGGGTGGCCAGTCTATGGCCTCTTGGCCTTGGAGGCTGTCATGGATTGAATTGTGTCCCTCCAAAATATCTGTCAACTTGGCTAGGTCATGATTCCCAGTACTGTATGATTGTCCACCATTTTATCATCTGATGTGATTTCCCTATGTGTTGTAAACTCTATCACTATGATGTAATGCGATGGATTAGTGGCAGTTATACTGATGAGGTATATAAGATTAGGTAGTGTCTTAAGCCAATCTCTTCTGAGATATAAAAGACAGAAGCGAGCAGAGAGACATGGGGACTTCCTACCACCAAGAAAGCAGTGCCAGGAGGAGAGCACGTCTTTGGACCTGAGGTTCCTGTGCTGAGATGCCCCCAGACCAAGGGAAGACTGATGCATCACAAAGAATTTCTCCAGAGCTGACAGAGAGAGAAAGCCTTCCTCTGGAGCTAATGCCTTGAATTTGAACTTGTAGCCTACTAGACTGTGAGAGAATCAATTTCTCTTTGTTAAAAGCCATCCACTTGTGGTATTTTTGTTATAGCAGCACTAGATGACTAACACAGAGGCGTTCACAGCTACCCAGCCTGGCTGAGGCTCTGAGGGCCCTGCTGGCCACCCCTGTAACAGGACCTGAAACTGGATGCTTTGATCGAAGCTCTGATGTCTAAGGAAGGCAAAAATAAAGACGCTTTCTGCTTAGATCACGTGTCTCCTGCCTATTCCATGCAGTGGATATTCCTGAGAACACACTGGCTATTCCTTCCTAAAACTCTGAGCCAGGGAAAGCAGCCTAGTCCTCATACCATATCTGTTGTTGTCGGGGGCCATCAAGTGGATTCCAACTCATAATGACCCCAGAGGAGAACTTCCACATAGGGTTTTCTTGGCTGTAACGTTTACGGAAGTATATTGCCAGGTCTTTTTCCTGCAGAGCTGCTGGGTGGGTTTGAACCCTCAACCTTTTGGTTAGCAGCCCAACGCTTAACTGTTGTGACTCCAGGGCTCTTTTGTATATCTAGGGACCCTCGTTGTTATAGATTTAATTGTGTCCCTCCAAAAATGTGTGTCAACTTGGCTAGGCCATGCTTCCCAGGAGTGTGTGATTGTCCATCATTTTGTCATCTGATGTGATAGTCCTATGTATTGTAAATCCTACCTCTATGATGTTAATGAGGTGGGATTAGAGGCAGTTATATTAACGAGGCAGGGCACAATCTACAAGGTTACATTGTGTTTTGAGTCAATCTCTTTTGAGATTTAAAAGAGAGAAGCCAGCAGAGAGACAGGAATATCTCATACCACCAAGAAACAACAGCCAGGAGAACAGCGTGTCTTTTGGACCTGGGGTTCCTGTGCTAAGAAGCTCCTAGACCAGGGGAAGATTGATGACAAGGACTTTCCTCCCGAGCTGACAGAAAGAGAAAGTCTTCCCCTGGAGCCGGCTCCCTGAATTCAGACTTTTAGCTTACTAGACTGTGAGAGAATAAACTTCAGTTTGTTAAAGCCATCCACTGGTAGTATCTCTGTTACCGCAGCACTAGATGATTAAGACACTCGTTTTGGAATTTGCCTATCCTTCCAGCCACATATGAGACGGGAGTTTTAGTACCTTCTTAGAGAGGAGAAACCAAACCCAGTTGCTCTCGAGTTGGCTCTGATTCATGGTGACTCCATGTGCATCAGAGTAGAACTGGGCTCCATAAGATTTTCAGTGGCAGATTTTTTTGAAGTAGGTCTCCAGGCCTTTCTTCCAAGGTGCCTCTGGGTGGACTCAAACCTCTAACCTTTCCATTAGCAGCTGAGCACTTTAACTGTTTGCACCAGCCAGGGAAGAGAGATCAAAAAGGAGTTTTAGCCTAGCCTGTTGTCAGCATAGACCAACAAATCAAGAGGGGAGGGTCTGCAACAAGCCCAGAGAACTTGGAACTGCCATCTGGAACCTGCCAATAATTTGCAAAGTTATTGCAAAATGACTGTTTGCTCACTATATTTGAGTGACAATTAATCTGCTATGTCTTTGCAAAGAATTCCAAATGAACCATAGTGTGCAAATTACTCTATCACCAACCTTTTTATCAGAGGCCACCTTTGGTGCCTGGTTCTGAGCTCTGACCTGCCCTAGACAACTGGCAGGCTAATGGGGAAAATGATGTCCTCAGCGGCATAATCAGAGTAAGCCAAGCACCAGAGAAAGGCACAAAGTTTTGGAGGAGGGTAAGTGAAGTCAGGATCTGCTACAGGCTGGTGCACACAGTAGGAATTCCTCAAAGAGTTAAATAGAGTTACCATTTGACCTTGCAATTCCACTCCTAGGTATATACCCCAAAGAACTGAAAACAGGTAGTCAAACAACCACTTGTACATGAATGTTCTCTGCAGTTCTATTCACAATAGGCAAAAGGTGGAAGCAACTCAAATTTCCATCAACAGATGAATGGATAGACAAAATTTAGTATATCCATATAATGGAATATGATTCAGCCATAAAAAAGAATGAGGTTCTGATACATGCTATAACATGGATAAACCTCGAAAACACGTGAATGAAAGAAGTCAGACACAAAGCCAAAGATAGTATGGTTCCATTTATATGAAATGTCCACAGTAGGCAAATCCATAGAGAAAGAAAGCAGATTAGTGATTGCCAGAGACTGGGGGGAAGAGGGGAAAGGAGAGATATGGGATTTTCTTTTGGGGTATGGAAATGTTTTGGAACTAGATAGAGCTGATGGTGCTTGCACAGCACTGTGAGTGTACTAAATGCCTCTAAATTATACGCCTTTAAAATGGTTAATTTTATGTTATATGAATTTCACCTCAACAAAAAAGAAAGGAAAAAAAAGGAGCTGGCTAATAGTTCATCTTGTTTCTGGCAGAGCAGCCTTTGTTTCATCTCAGATTTAACGGTGCTCTTAAAAATAAACAAAAATTAAAATGGGGGAAGAAGGGGGACAAAAAAAAGCAAAGCTGAAAAAAGTGCAGCTCTCTTGTGGCTGGTTTTTCAAGCCCCGTTTTAGCAAGGGATGGTTTTCACTTGTAAAGAATAAAAATACTTCTCCAGCAAAGCCAGCCACTCAGAGAGGAGACGTGGGAATCATGCAAGTCTTCTCCCCTTGGTCCCCACACATCAGAATCCAATTTCCCCTGGAGAGGGTGGCCCTGAAAAAAATCAGCAAGCAGCAGCCTCAAGAAAACAGTCTGGGGAGCGACAATTGCGCCAATGAGATGCTTCCCCTCCTCAAAGGGTCTGGGTGTGGGGGAAATGGGTATGTCCCTCTGAGGCTGAGCACTTCATGGAGGATGACTTCTTGCACTGACTCAGGCTGGAGCCAAGCCATGCAGGGGAAGAGGGGCCCGGAGGGGACTGCTCTGTTCCTGTCCACAGTCAGAGAGCATGAAGCTGCAGTCCCTACAATGCCACCTTGCTGCCAGCTGCCAGGAAGAAGTGGACATCCCACCCACGTTTGTGATTTTTGTACACAAACACGTCCCACCAGCGGTGTCACTAGGGTTGGTGTGACCCAGTGTGGTAACTCATGGTGTCACCTCCCCCACCCCCATAGATCTCCTCCTGTACCAGTCTGTACAGAACTCTTAGCAGTGTTTTTTGTACTAATGTTACTCGTTAATTGTAATTCCCGTGTATCACTTCTTCTTTTCCTTTAACTACTACTTCATTCTCAAAAAAGTTACTGATACAGGTTCAGAAATACTAATTAACACAATAATGCAGCTAAAACACCAGAAAATTTGACAAAACCAGCAACTAAAAACATTGGCAGCAACGAAAACAACTGCGTGTCCTTGTAGTTCCTGCAGATGAAACCACGTGATTCAAAGTATCATTGTAGTTGAGTAATAATGACAGCTCTGAGCAGAGTGCATTCTAAGGCTCAAAAACTAAATTAGCATCGAGTTTTAGCCTTGTAGGTATATTGATACCTGATGGTGCAGTCATTCTGTTGTACATAGGTTCACTAAGATTCAGAACCGACGGCACGGCACCCAACAACAAGCTGGGCTTACAAAAAACATTTTTGTTGTTATAACTACAGGGTATTTTTAGAAAAAATAGTAAATTTCTGCTGACATACTGCACAAAAATTTTATAGACAGTCATTTTGGTGTCACCCCCTCTGACAGTGTCACCTGGTATGGTCCACACACCCCCACCCCATACTCCCTTAGTGATGTCACCATGTCTCATTCCCCTTTTTGCTCTGAAGGCAGGCTCTAATGGCCAAGTCAAGACACCATCTCTCCCCAGTTTTAAAATCGGAAGGTCCCTGGGTGGTGCAATGGTTTGCATTCAGCCAGTAACCAAAAGGTGGCACCCAGTGGCATCTTGGAAGAAAGAGGCCTGGCAATCTGCTTCTGTAAAGATTACAGCCAAGAAAACCCTATGGAGCAGTTCCACTCTGTAACATATGGGGTCTCCTAAGTCACAAGTCAACAATAAAGACAAAGTAAACAATTTTAAAATTGGTCCTGTGAAATGGAGTGAATTCAAACACACGAAACCCTTACACACACTGGGCTGGCTGCCAGGCTCTGCAGAGCTCCAGAGCGAGAAGGCAGAGCGGGGGAGAGGTGAGTTAGGGGAGCGCATCTTTCCTGATCCGCAAGCCCCCATTCCAGGGTATGGGGGCTCTGCAAGGCAGGGGCTCTCGTAGCACCAAAGGATTGGCAGCTCCCTCTCTGCGCAGAGATCCCCTTCTTCTGGGCTCAAAAGCTTCATTCACTGTCCACCATTAGTTTTTGATGATGAACATGGATTTATGGAGGAGTCAAAATAATAGTAACAACAACAATAATAATTACTTTGTTATTGTTAGTTGCTGTTAGCTCCAATTCACAGAGACCCCAGGTACAACAGAACGAAACATTGCTTGTCCCTGCACCATCTTTATGTAATCATTGGCATGCTTGAGTGCATTGTGTGGCCACATGTATTCTGAGTGCCTTCCAACCTAAGGAGCTCATCTTCTAGTACTCTATCAGATTTATTCTGTTGTGATCCACAGGGTTTTCACTGGCAAATTTTTGGAAGTAGATCTCCAGGCCTTTCTTCCTAATCTGTCTTAGTCTGGAAGTTCTGCTGAAACTTGTCCGTTATGGGTGACCCTGCAAGTACTTGAAATATTGGTGTCATAGCTTCCAGCATCACAGCAACACACAAGCCACCGCAGTATGACAGACTGACAGACGGGTGGCGGTATAATTTTAATACTTTTATTGACATTTATTGAGCAGCTACCATGGGCCAAGCACTGTGCTAAGTGCTTTCTGTGGATCATATCCAGGCTCTCTGACAACTCTATGAACTAGGAGCCATTTACCCCTACCTCATTACTGAGGGAACTGAGGCTTGGAGAGGTTAAGCAACATACTCAAGGTCACACACCTGGGAAGTATGGGCAGGCGTTCTAACCCAGTCTGACTCCTGGACCCTTGCTCTTCACTACGACTTTCTATGCCCCAAACCCATGGTGCCAGGCTGGGTGCTCCTGAAGCTTCTCTGATATACCCGAGGGCAGCAGGGGGGCAGTGCAAAGAGCACAGGAGGGGGTCACACAGACAGCCCCCACCGCCAGGACTAGCTTGGCCCTGAGGGCTGTGTGCCTGGGGCAGGCCAGCCTCTGGCCTTGATTTCTATGAAGTCCAGAGGGTGCAGGGAGACAGCAAAGCCCAATCAAGCACCCAGAATGAAGCCCAAGCACAGAAGGAGTTGATCCCCCAGGGCCCTCAGGTCTCACACCATGGTGGGGGGGGCACTCCCCAAACACCGCTGGAGCTGTGGGGTGCGGTGGCTGAGGTTCAAAGTCAGGCAAAACCAGTGCGTGGCTGCAATCATCTGGGAAAGTCCTGGAGGAGGTGCTGCACAGGAAGCAGCATCTGGCCGAGGCCGAGGCACATGCTGTTCCTCCCAGAGCTGGGGCTGCCCGGGTCTCTGGCTGGCACCACGTGAAGCAGTTGGCTACGCTTGGTGGAAACCATGTATTTTTAAACTTGAGAGGGTCCCCTTAGGGGGCTGCTGGACCAGAAATCAACTGAGGACATACAGGTCCGGGGCACTTGTGGATTGAGGGGAGCAGGGGGTGGAAGTGCCTGGGTGGTGGGACTGTGCCTTCCTTTCTTGCTGATCCAGGACTGGCCTAAGTTACATGTACATCTGATGTGACTTAATGATCCCTGGAGCAAACGAGAGCAGGCAGGAAGTCCAGAGACCTGGGATGAGTCTTGGCTCCATCAACAACATGCCTATCACTTGGAAACAGAATCTTAGAGGTTGAACGAGCCTAAACAACATCCAAAAAACCCAAACCAGTTGCTGTCAAGTCGATTTTGACTCATGGCGGCCCAGTGTGTGCAGAGCAGAACTGCTCCATAGGGTTTTCGTGGCTGTGACCTTTTGGGAGCAGATCCTCAGGTCTTTTTCCTGAGTAGGTTTGAACCATAAACCTTTCCGTTAGTAGCTGGGTGTTTAACCATTTGCACCACCCAGGGACTCCTACAGGCAATGAATTAACAGCTCCTGCTTTGGACAGGAATTCCTTCCCACCTCCAGAGTGCTCATCCAGCACCCACTTGGATACCTCCCCTGACTGGGAGCTCACTACTCCTAGAGAGATTCATTCTACCTTTGGACAGTGGTATAGATTGAATTGTGTCCCCCCAAAATGTATGTCAACTTGGCTAGGCCATGATTCCCAGTATTGCGTGGTTGTCCTCCATTTTGTAATCTGAAGTAATTATCCTATGTGTTGTAAATCCTACCCTTTATAATGTTAATAAGGCAGGATTAGAGGCAGTTATGTCAATGAGGAAGGACACAATCTATAGGATTAGGCTGTATCTTCAATCAGTCTCTTTTGAGATATAAAAGAGAGAATCCAGCAAAGAGACGAGGGACCTCATTACCACCAAACAAGAAGAATCAGGAGTAGAGCATGTCCTTTGGACCTGGGGTCCCTGCTCCTAGACCAGGGGAACATTGATGACAAGGACCCTCCCCCAGAAGGCTTCCCCTGAAGCTGGTGCCCTGAATTTGGATTTCTAGCCTCCTAAACTGTGAGAGAATAAATTTGTTTGATAAAGCTATCCACTTGTTGCATTTCTGTTACAGCAGCACTAGATAACTAAGACAGACAGCTTTGCCCATTAGAAAGCTCTTCTTGAAGCTGAACCAAAGCCTGTCCTCTGAGGACCCAATGGTTCTAGTCTAGGCCCTTGGGAGCATACAGAACAAATCCAACCATGCCTCACAAAGCTCCTAAGCGATGGATAGGCAATGCCTCAACCCTGGTTCTCAGAAGCATCTTTGTGGGATGTGTGTTCCTCAACCCTTTGCCATCCTGGAAGTCTCTTCTAGCCCTGCTCCTCCATCCTATATATCCCTGTGTTAGTTACCTAGTGCTGCTGTAACACGATTACCACATGTGGGTGGTTTTAAAGAACAGAAATTTATTTTTTCGCAGTTGTGGAGGTTCAAAGCAAATCAGGATCTCAGCCCTGTGGATTCCCTCCAAGTCAGTAACCCAAGGCGTTTCTTGATTCCTTGTCAATTCTCACATGGCCTCTGTTTTCTCCTGTGTATGTGTCTCTGTGTCTAATATGTTCTTTTTATAACTTAGAAGTGCTTAAATTTAGAACCCACCCTAAAAAAACCCCGTTGCCATTGAGTTGATTCCAACTTATAGCGACTCTATGGGACAGAGTAGAACTGCCCCATAGGCTTTCCAAGGAATGGCTGGTGGTCAAACTCCTCACCTTTTGGTTAGCAGCCATAGCTCTTAACCATTGTGCCACTAGGGCTCCTTTATACTCAGAAGTGATTAAATTTAGAACTCACCCTACTCAGGTATAATCTAATAAACATAACGAAAAGAAAATCCTATTCCCAAAGAGGATTACCTCCATAGGTATAGGGATTAGAATTAAAACAAATATTTTTGGGGGACACAATTCAATCCATTACAGTCCCCCTACACCATGGTTCCCAGAATTCAGTCTATCATGGCAAGCCTCAGAGCAGAGAAGGATCATCACCTCCCTTGTTCAAGACATGATGCTCCTGTTATTACAGCCTCAGGTCCTACACTGGCATGTACGCAGCCAAAACTAAGATGGGTCTCATCCAGGCCTGTATGCTGCCCTCTCTGCATCCCAGCTTGTCCATATGGAAGTGCATACATGTAGAGGGTCTGACCTATTTCCCTGCAGCTGGTCTGAAGTAGTGTGCACAAGAAGACACTGGCAGTGGGGGTGAATCCCTTGGCTGTGCAGTGGAGATACATGTTTGGGGAAAAATAAGAGAAAACTGACTTAAATACTAGGATTGTTGTTATTACTTGCTGTTGAGTCAGCTCAGACTCATGGTGACCTTATGTACAACAGAATAAAACATTGACCAATTCTGCACCATCCTCATGATTGTTGGTATATTTGAGACCATTGTTGCAGCCACTGTGCCAGTTCATCTCATTGAGGGTTTTGCTTGTCTTTATCGATCCTCTACGTTACCAAATATGGTATTTCTTTTCTAGCTGTTGGTCCTTCCTGATGATGTGTCCAACGTAAGCAAGACAAAGTCTTGCCATCATCATTTCTAAGGAGCATTCTGTCTATACTTCCTTCAAGACTAATTTGTTTGTTCTTCTGGCAATCCAGGAAACCCTGGTGACGCAGTGGTTAAGAGCTACGGCTGCTAACCAAAAGGCTGGCAGTTTAAATCCACCAGGCAGTCCTTGGAAACCATATGGGGCAGTTCTACTCTGTCCCATAGGGTCGCCATGAGTCAGAATCGACTTGACGGCAACAGGTTTGGGTTTTTTTTTTTTGGTTTTCTGGCAGTCCACGGTATATTCAATATTCTTCACCAACATCACAATTTGAAGGCATTGATTCTTCTTCTGTCCTCCTTTTTCACTGTCTAGCTTTTGCATGAGAACTACTAGGTTCACTTAAATGCCAGTGTAAATATGAGATGGGAGAGGTGAATCCACTGGCCCCTCGTAAGCCTCGGTTCCCTGTGTGGGGTGAGCCCCCAGCCCAGAGCAGGTTTCTGGAGGTCAGATTTTTGGGTACTCAAGGGCTCCTGAGTGCCAGTCCATAGCTGTTTTTTTCCAGCACTGGAACAACCACCGGCTCTGTGGGGTTTAAGCAGACGTGGTGCATTCCTGGATTTTATGAGTAATTTGAGGGATTTGTAGGGGTAATTTGGCCCATGAAAAATTTCTGCCTTATGCAGTCACTTTAGAACAAAAATCCTGCCTAACATATGACTGCAGCAATTACTTATTTAGTATTGCTTTCCCTGCTGGATCATGAGCGCTAGGAGGGCAGGGGTCACTGCCTATTTCGTTTCCCCATAGCACAATCTAGTCAGTGGGACATCACAGGTGAAGAGATGGATGGATGCGAGTGTGGGTAGGTGGATGGATGGGTGAATGGATGAATAGGTGGGTGGATGGATGGATGCTTGGATAGGTGGGTGAGCAGGTGAGGGTGTGAGGGAGTGGGGAATGGAAAGGTGGGTGGGTGGGTGGATGGATGCATGGGTCGGGGGATGGAATTCTGATGTTACCTATCACTAGCTGTTTGACTTGGGCTTATCAGGTCTTTGGCAATAAAATGGGGATTATATTCCTTCCTTGAAGGGTTGTCATGAGGACCACATCTATGAAAGTTGGACTGCAATTCCTCAGTGAAACAAGCAAGTCTAGTCACTGGAATGAAGGTGGACAGGGGGCAGGGCCTAGCTCTTCTTAAACGATGCTTCCACTTCCCATTCAAGAAGTCACACCACCATTACTCTTTTCATGACATTAATTAACTGTTCTATAAAGCAAACATCTACCACCCATCTGTCAGTTTGTCATACTGTGTTGTCTTCCTATCACTGTGTTGCTGGAAAGCTAGGCCACCAGTGTTTCAAATACAAGCAGGGTCATCTATGGTGTCAGGTTTCAGTGGAGCTTTCAGACTGACAGACTAGGAAGAAAGACCTGGTGATCTACTTCTGAAAATTAGCCAGTGAAAACCCCATGGATCACAACAGAACATTGTCCAATATACTGCTGGAAGATAAGTCTCCCAGGCTGGAAGGCACTCATAATACACAGTGGCAGCAGCAGTGGACTCCAGCATACCAACAATCACCATGAAGAGGGTGCAGGACCCGCAACGTTTCATTCTATTGCATGTGGGGTCATCATGAGTTGGAACCGACTCAACAACAGCTAACTACATGACCATAGGTGATGTGTACTGGTCGTGGGGAGCTGTGATGGAGACTGGACTCAAGTGAGACTCCTCAGGATGGCTGTCTTATGAGGCAGGAGTGGCCTGGTTTAGACCTTACACCAACCATACCACCTAACTTCATTTATTCCATTCTAAAGATGAAGAAATTGAGTCCTAGACAACTTAGGCTGGCCCCCCACAGGCCACATGATTAGTGATGGTAGAGCAGCGCCCGGCCCCATCTTCCTACTCTCTCTCCAGTGCTCTCCCCTCTGGGTCCTCAAAGGACAGTAAAAACCGTGGCTGCTGAACTGAAGACAATTCCTGGGTCATTGCTTCCTCCTGAAACAAACTCTTAAGTGCCCTGGGCTGAGACCTCCTGGGCAGGGCACATCGGCTTGTCCTCAGGGCCAGGAGCCCCCTCCCCAGACTCTGCTCTGACCAGTGAGCCACAGCACATTTATAAGGGTCTGCATCAGCCTGAGTAATGGGGTCCACGTTTTCTTTTAAAAATCCACAAGTAAACACAAACAGCTGACAAGGAAGTTTTTCCATGTAAGGCTGTGACTTGGGCTTTGTTTGGGGTCTGGGAAGGGTGCAGCCCTGGGAGAGACCAGTGGGAGGAGGCTGGGGAGTGAGCACTAGACCATGAGGCTGGATGCTGGGTCCCAGGTGTGGCTTCCCTGCATGGACTCAGGCAGATCTCTTTCTGTCTGAGCCCCTGCATTATCTCCTTATCTCATCCCTTGCCTCCCTCTCTCTCCACTTGCTCAATCCCCTCTAGCCATATAGTCTCTGTCCTATTTCTACAGCACACAGGCACAACCTCACCACAGGGCCCTTGCACTGGCTGTTCCTGCTACTCGAAACACTTCCTCCAGAGAGCCACCTGGGGAACTGCCTCATGTCCCTCACTTCCGTGCTCAAACTTCACCTCCTCAGTAAGGCCCATCCCAGCCACTCTAATTAAAACTGCAACTTCTCTTGCTGTCAATAAGTTGTACATCTGTAAAAAGTTGGCAAAAGTTGTGTGATAGACAGATTTACAACAACAACAACAAAAAGAGTAGCTGCTGAGGCTGCTTATGTACAACCAAACACCTCATGGGATTTGGTTCCTTGGTTTGGAGTTTTAGGGTCATGGTTTCATGGAACATCCCAGTTAATTGGCCTAATAACATGTTTAGTGCTTCTGTTCTACCCCCTAGTTTGTTGTGTAGTGCCTGGGTCTTAAAAGCTCGCTAGCGGCCATCCAAGGCACAACAATTGGTTTCTACTCACCTGGAACAACAGAGGAAGGAGAGTCAGGAATAGGAGGAGGATATGGAATATGTGGCTAACTGCCTCCATGAACAACTGCCTCCTTTGTCATGAGACCAAAAGAGCTGGATGGTGCCCGGCTACCGTTACAAATATTTTGATCAAAGATTCCATAGAAGAATTCTAATCAAATTCTCATGGACTGTAGACTTTCTGGAGCCATGGAGGGTGGATGAACCCATGAAACTATTTCCCTGAGAGAATCTTTGAAACTTGAACCAAAAAATATCCCCTGAAGTCTTCTCAGAACCAGAAAATAGTTTAGCTTTACAGTAAAAAAGGTCTGCCTTGAGCATTATGGAGCCCTGGTGGCACAGTGGTTAAGAGCTATGGCTGCTAACCAAAAGGTCAGCAGTTTGAATTCACTAGCCTCTGCTTGGAAACCCTATGGGGCAGTTCTACTCTGTCCAATAGGGTTGTTATGAGGCAGAATCAACTTGATGGCAATGGGTTTTGTTTTTTGGTTTTTGAGCATTATGCTCTTTTAAGAGCTATCCATATGGGGCCAAATTGACAACAGCACTCGAAAGAATGGATGGGAATCTCAGGGGGCAGTGAGTTTATGTTAATAAAGGAGGAATAGCTCAGAAAAAGAGAGTGAGAATGGTTGCACAACTCAAAGATGTAATCAGTGTCATTAAATGGTACACACAGAAGCTGTTGAACTGGTGTATGTTTTGCTGTATATATTCTCAACAACAGCAATAAAATAAATGAAATTTAAAGAGAAAAACCCAGTGACTCCCACATTCCAGTACTCCAGATCCCCCTCACTTGCTTTATCCCCCCCATAACATACTAATATTCTAACACTTTAAAATCTTATTAACTACAATAGGACAAATATTGTATGATTCCACTTATATGAAATATCTAGAATAGGCAAAAGCATAGAGACAAAAAGTGGATTAGTGGTTACCAAGGGCAGGAGGGAGGGGGGACTGGGGATTTATTGATGAAGGGGTGCTGAGTTTCTGTTTGGGGTAATAAAAAACATTTGGCAGTGGATAGTGGTGCTGGTAGCACAACATGGTAAATGTAATTAATGTCACTGAATTGTACACATACAAATGGTTAAAATGGCAATCAAATTTACCACAGTTAAAAAGAAAAATCTTATTTACAGTCTGTCTTCCCCGTTTAGAAGCTCCACGAGGGTGGAGATTGTTGTCTGTTTTGTTACTACTACACCTCCCCGGTAGGAGCCCTGGTGGCACAGTGGTTAAGAGCTCCGCAGCTAACCAAAAGGTCGACAGTTTGAATCCACCAGCTGCTCCTTAGAAACTCTATGGGGCAGTTCTACTCTGTCCTATAGTTGGAATCAACTCGACAGCAGCGGGTTTGGGTTTTCTTTTTCCTTTTTCTTTTTTTAATCCCCCCAGTGTCTAGACTCATGCCAGGCACAGAGTAGGTGTTTTATTGATATTTGTTAAAAATACTGCCTATGATGCCCATGAGGTTGCTTCAAGGATCTGATGCCTGGAAAGCAGATTTATGGGCGGGGGGGTGGGCGGCGATATAAAGTCAGACTATGCCAGATACAACACAGGTGTAGTTACAAATATGTCCCGCTAAGTAGCTGCATTTGACACAGAAAAAGTCGGGTGGGGTGGTGAGGGCGCTTCCCGCACTTAAAAGTTAAATTCACTGTCTCACTGCACTTGTGTCCCCCACTTGCTGAAGCCTGGACAGAGTAACGCTGCCAACCCAGCCAGTCACCTCGGATGCTCCAGCCTGTGGGACATGGGAAAAGGCGCAACACTTAACCTAGAGCAACATTCTGAGCCTCTACTGAGGGCACCCACAAACATGGATGGAGCCTCGGAGCCACTGCTCAGGCTGTTCCTGATAGCTGGACAGGGACCTGAGCTAGCATGGCCAGGAATGTGGGGTGGCAGCACCAGCAATGAGCTGTAGCATCCTGCCTGAACCCTAGTAGAGGCCAGGGTGGGTGAAGACAAGGAGAACCAGAATCAGGATGGCAAATCCAGGAGAGGAGTTTGGGTCTCAAAATGACAGATGTAAGACAACCGGCTTGGTGCTGTATATTCTTTCTACAAAGTAAGCTGTACCCAGGCTGTAACCTGGCCAGAGAGCAGTGTTATGGATCGAATTGTGTCCCCCACAAAATATATGCTGGAATCTTAACCCCTATACCTGTGGATGTGATCTCATTTGGGAATAGAGTTTTCTTTGTTATGTTAATGATATTATGTTAATATCAGGGTAGGGTGTATCTTGAGATATAAAAGGATATAAAAGGAGCAAATTAGGTTCCGAAGCCAGGAAGCATAGCTAGGGGGTGGGGATAGACATCACGTCACATGAAGATCACCAAGGAACAGAGGAATAGAAGCTGGAAAAGACAAGGACCTTCCCCCAGAGCCGACAGAGAAAGCTTTCCCCTAGAGCCAGTGTCCTGAATTTGGACTTCTAGCCTCCTAAACTGTGAGAAAATAGATTTCTGTTTGTTGAAGCCCTCACTTCTGATATTTCTGTTATAGCAGCATGAGACAACTAAGACAAGCTGTCCTCATCCCATTCCTGCTGGAGCTCAGGTATGAGACAGTTATTAAGTGCAAAAGCCCCTCTGTCTTGGGCCATGTAGGAACTGGAGTAACCCCCAGCAGCCCTTGGGAGAAGTGGCTAAGGAAAGGAGTTGGAGAACTGAGGGAAAAGGCTTCCACCCATCAGTTTCCTGACAAATAAAGAGTTCTGCTAATGCAGTCAGGAGGACAGCTGTGTGTTCTTGGACAGGCAACCTCATCTCTTTGTGCTGTAGATGCCACATCTGCAAAGTAAGACCTACCATGAAAGGCTGTTGTGAGCCTTAAAAAGAAAATCCACACCCCAGTGCCAGCACAGGGCTGAGGACAGAGCAGGTGCTCAGTAACATGTATTTATTTTAAAAAAGAAGATGGCTGTGATATGACAATAATTCTCAACCCTTTCTTTCACAAGGGCCCTCCTTTTCTATTAAGTGTATTTTTATTAAATAAGAATACATGTTTTATTAATATTTAATATATAGATTGCCAACAGTACATGTAGGAGAAAATAATAAAAATGAACGAGAAAAAAATAGAGAAAGATTCCCCAGTGTTAAAGATGAAAGATCTCAGATTAAAAAGGTCAAAACAGAGTTAAGAAAAAATCCACACCTAAACACATTATATAGTGCAGTGGTTAAGAGCTATGGCTGCTAACCAAAAGAATGGCAGTCTGAATCCACCAGCCACTCCTTGGAAACCCTATAGGGCAAAATTCTACTCTGTCCTATAGGGTGGCTATGAGTCAGAATCCACTTGACTGCAATGGGTTTGCTTTTATTTGGAAACACATTATACTGAGATTTAAGACTATTAGAGGTAAAGTGAAGTCTAGAAGTTTCCAGAGTCAGTAGACAACATTACAAAGACTGACATCATACTTTTGAACAGCAACACTGACTGCAAGACGACAATGGAATAATATTTTTTGAGTATCCAGGTGAATATTGAAGGAAAAGAACTCTGAACCTGGAATTTTATATCCAGCCAACTGTCACTCAAGTGTGGGGGCATGACCGAAAACATTATTAAACACATAAAGTCCTAGGAGGTCTGCCACTCAAAGACCCACATGGGAACCGCCCCTGGAGGAAGAACTCAAATGAGAGGAGAAATGAATCCTGGAGATGGCACAAGACACCTGTAAATCAAAGGGTGGTCAAATACCAAAGTAAAGACTGTTGCTCCCCCTCACCCCCTGACCCATTAGCTAAGACCAGAGAAAAGAAATAGACAAAGCATGTTCTTAATAACATGATGGGGATTGGGTGAAGGGGAGATCAAGGGACATTAGGGCATGATGAAGTTCTTGTCTTGACAGAGGGCCATATGAATAACAATTTTTATATAAAAAGAAAGGATTACAAAAGAAGCACAGGAAAAGCAGGGGACAAATTAAAACCATAAACTTGTCAGTTAAAAGGCAGAGATTGTTGATCAGATAAAAAACCAAATTCAGCTGCAAGAAATACAGCTACATCGTAAATCAAAATAATACATGGAGAGGAGGTGTAGATGATGTATATAGTTGATCCTCATCTTTGGCAAATTCTATATTTGCAAATTCACCTACTCACTAAAACTTATTTGTAATCCCCAAATCAAGACTCATGGTGCTTTTGTGGTCATTTGTGAACAAGCAATGAGCGGTGGAACACTTGAGCCACCCGACACTCATGTTCCCAGCTGAGGTCAAACAAGGCGACACCCTGCCTTCTTGTTTCAGCTCTCATAACGTAAACAAGTGTCCTTTCTGCAGCATATTTGGTGCCGTGTTCTTCACATTTTTGTGCTTTTTGTTGGTGATTTTGCTGTATAAAATGGCCTCCAAGGTTAGTACTGAAGTGCTGTCGGGCACTCCTAAGCTCAAGAAGACTGTGATGTACCTTATGGAGAAGATATATGTGTTAGATAAGCTTTGTTCAGGCACGAGTTTTACGGCTGTTGGCTGTGAATTCAATGTTAATAACTTAACAATGTATATTAAATAAGGTGTCTTTAAACAGAAACACACATAAAACAAAGTTATGTATTGATTGGTTGTGACCAGACACTTGCAGGAATCTAACCTTGTATTTCCCCTGGAGTGATGTCTCAGTATTCGCTAATTCAGCATTCACAGTGACTTTATAGAACATGACTACTGCAAATAACAAGAATGTACGGTATGCGAAAATCATTGAAGCTGGATGTGGGTGTATGGGAGTTCATTATACTATTCTGTCTACATTTACAAATGTTTGACATTTTCCATTATAAAATGCTTTTTTAAAAGGGACGTTCTTGATCAAGATTTCTCTCTTCTCCAAAAGTCTAAGACATTTGAACTTTCAAAATGAAAATGGCTAAATAGCAATGAGCTTATAGAAACTAGTTTTATTAGGCAGTGATATAAGTATGTCCATTGTTTCTGGAAAGGTTTCAAATTTCCTTTTAGAAAGATTATTGTAAACTATTAGGAATGAAAGGAAAATTGTATGTTTAAATCAATCCTTTAAAATTAGATACAAATATATACATATATTTAAATATTATATACATATATGCATATTTCTATGTGCATACACTCACATACTTCCAAAAACCTTAATCTTGAAGACTATAAATAAAAATGCTAATAATGGTTGGTTCTAGATGGAGAAATCACACAAGGGCCCTTTTTATTATTTTCCTCTTTCCCCTGAAAAGATCGTGTGTCCCAAGCTGCATCTATGTAGTAACAGCTAACTTGTTTTCCCATCACTATTAAATCAGAGTCATATGCAGTGGGCACTCAGAGCCGCTGATGGCTGGAGATAGCCAGCAATCCCACACTGGGCTGATAGAATTCTAGCTGAAAGCAAAAAAAATCCAGTGTTGCGTTGGTCTGGGAGGCTGATCCCTTGGCAATGCATGAATTTCATCAGTTTTTGAAATTGCAAAAATCAATTTGTGGATCTCATTACGGCCTTTGGGGGCTGGAGAAGGGAACCACGAGTCCATGGCTCCTCTGGTGGGCAGGGGCATCCATCAGGGACTGACCAGTGTACTGTTCACATCCTCCTCTTTCTCCTCTGTCCTGACTGTACCCTGAAGGCACCTAGAGCGGCACGGCCCCACAGAACTTTCTGTGATGACGGAAATGTTCCCTAAGATGTACAATTTGGAAGCTAAAGCCATATGTGGCTATTGAGCACTTGAAATGTGGCTAGTGCAACTGAAGAACTGGGATTTTTAATTTTTAACTTTAATTACTTAAAATTTAAATAGCTATGAATGAACCTTGAAAGCATTATGCTAAGTGAAAGAAGGACCACATAATGTATGATTCTATTTACATGAAATGTCCAGAACACGCAAATCTATAGAGACAGAAAGTAGACTAGTGTTTGCCTAGGGCTTGGGGAAGGAGCCCTGGTGGCGCAATGGTTAAGTGCTTGGCTGCTAACCAAAAGGTTGGTGGTTTTAACCCACCAGCCGCTCTTTGGGAGAAAGATGTGGCAGTCTGGTTCTGTAAGATTACAGTCTTGGGAATACAATCAAACACTTTGAGGGACAGAGTAGCAGGGGTAGGGGTCTGGGGACCATGCTCAGGGGACATCTAGGTCAATTGGCATAACAAAGCTTATTAAGAAAATGTTCTGCATCCTACTTGGTGAGTGGCGTCTGGGGTCTTAAAACCTTGCAAGCGGCCATCTAAGATGCATCAATTCGTCCCAACCACCTGGAGTAAAGGAGAATGAAGAACACCAAAGACACAAGGAAAGTATTAGCCCAAGAGACAGAAAGGGCCACATAAACCAGAGACT
>NW_004443947.1:596806-602120 GCF_000243295.1 Trichechus manatus latirostris | reverse complement strand
GATGGAGCAGGAGAAAGGTGGGGTGCAGAACTCAAATTCTAGTAAGAAGATCAAACTTAATGGTCTGACTGAGACTGGAAGAACCCCGGAAAGCAAGGCCCTTGGATTCTCTATCAGCCCAGAACCAAAACCATTTCCGAGAACAACTGTTCAGACAAGGATTAGACTGGACTGTGGGACATAAAGCGATACTCATGAGGAGTGTGCCTCTTAGCTCAAGTAGATACAAGAGACTAAATGTGCAGCTTCTGTCTGGAGGTGAGATGGGAAGGCATAGAGTGTTAGGAGCTGGTTGAATGGACAGGGGGAATCAGGGTCGGAAACGAGGAGTGTGCTGTCACAGTACGGGGAGAGCAATTAGAGTCACATAACAATGTATGTATAAATTTTTGTATGAAAAAAAAAGAGATTACAGCCTTGGAAACCCTATGGGGCAGTTATACTGTCCTATAGGGTCGCTATGAGTCAGAATTGACTCAATGGCACACAACAACAACAACAGGGCTTGCGGGGAAGGATGAATGTGGAATGACTGCTAATGGGTACGTGGTTTCTCATTGGGGTGATGAAAATGTTCTGAAATTAGATAGTGGTGATGTTTGCATAACATAGTGAATATACTTAAAAACCACTGAATTATACATTTTAAAATGATGAATTTTATGGTATGTGAATTATATCTCAATAAAAACAATACCAAAAAAATTTAAATAGTCACACGGGCTACTGTATTTGATGGAACAGCTCTAGAAGCTTTTGAGGAGGGATCCAGACCATTGATTATCCTTCCCTGTCTCAAATTCACGCCCCCTAGAACAAGAAGTGCCCCTCGGGGGTCTTCGCTGCCCTCCATGGGCTCCCTCACGCCTCTGTCCCCCACCACACCCTGCTTCAGCTGCTCTGGCCCCAACCCCTGATCATGCCCCTGGGCCTCCTCACCTGCCGCCCCTGGTGCCGCCCTCCCCCGCCCCCCCAGCTCTGCCTCACCTTCAAGGCCTACTGCAGAGTCATCTCTGCGCTCCCATACGACCACCTGCCTGTCCCTAGTGCTAATGATTATTTTCCCTTGGGGCTTACTCTGGAAGAGATACCCCAGGCAAGAGGCCACCCTGAACTGGCCGTGGCTGGGTCAAGGCCTCCTCTTACTCTCTGCAATCCAGGACCCCCATCATGGCCCTGGCCACACTGCATTCTGATCCTGTGCCCCCCGTTTTCATGTCTGCCTCCCCTGCCAGTCAGGAGGGGCCTGTGGTCTCTGTGATTTGCATTGGCCAGGCCAGGTAGATATTCACACGTGTCTGCTGGATGGACAGATGGACAACAGTGATGACATCTTCATGGCTGTTTAATGGTTTTACAAAACACCTTCACACCCATTTATTACATGGCTTCTGGGAGCTCGTCCTTGCCTGGACACAGCACATTCTGCCCTCAGAGGAAGGAGGGAGGGTCTGCAGGGGACCCTGCCTAGGCCCAGCCCCCATGGGTGCCTAATGGCTCCTGCCTTCCTAAGCCTGGTTTAGGGAGGGGTTCCCAACACGTACCAGGGTCTGCTGGCCACCTGCTCCAAATCCTGCACTTCCACAGCCCTTCCTGTCTTAAACCCCCGTACCTGTACCCCACTCAGCCCAGGGGGAGGCCCTGGGTACTTGGATGCTTACCCCCGCTGGGGAGGGAGGCCTAGCTCAGGGCTGCAGCTCTCTCTACTGCACAGGGTCAGCCTCTCTGGCTGGCTTTAGCAAGACAAGCTGACCCCCAAATCCCACCCGGGTCCAGCAGGAGTAGGGGTGAGCCTTTGTGCAAAGCAGCACCAAAGATGCTTACTGCACACACACAGGGTAACATTGTTCCCCGGTGCCTCATTGGGCCAAGTCTGAAAGGGATTCTTGATAGGAGCACCGAGGAGGGCTTCCTAAATTCTCAGCACAGCCAGGACCAAGGTGATTGATGCGGAGAAAAACATTTTCACCAGCCCCCTCATCTGGTTTGTATTAAGAGATTTCCATGCTCAGATTTTTTTTTCCAAGGTGAAAACTAAAAATGAGTTGGGACCAGAGAATAAGAAAAATAACAGAGGGAAAGAGGGAGCGGGGAGGGGCAGAGAGTTGGGCAGGGGTGAGGGAGTTGGGGGCTGGAGGAGTCTGACTGAAAGATGTGGCTGAGGTGGAGGGAAGAGTCCCTCACCCTTTCGGGCTAGCGGGAGACAGAGGCCCAGCTGGGTGGGTGCCCCAGGATAATTATACCAGTGCTGATAAATGCGGCAATAATAATGATACTGGTCTGGGATGATGGTTGTTTAGTGCTGTCATGACACAGGCCCTGTCCCGGCACTTGTGTTTTTGATTGCCTCATCTTCTCCTTGTGAGGACGTCCTACCATGTTCCTGTTTCACAGGGGATGCTGGACTTGCACCCTGGGCGTTTCTGACTTATTAACAACATAACTAGCCCGCTCCTCACAGACAGAAGAGACCAGGCTTTACGAGGTTTCTAGGGGCCTCTGGGTGGTGCAAATGGTTAACACGCTTGTCTGAGAACCAGAAGGTTGGAGGTTTGAGTATGCCTAGAGGTGCCTCAGAAGAAAGGCCTGGAGATCTACTTGTGAACAGTCATTGAAAACCTTATGGAGCACAGTTCTACTCTGACACACATGGGGTCACCATGAGTTGAGATCAACTCCATGGCACTGGTAGGCTCCCTGGGGAAGAAGGCGTATCTGCAGGCAGGACTATTAATAACCCGGGCCAGCCTTGGACTTTGTGCCATTGTGCCGGCCTCCTTCCTCACTAAAAGGCACAACATATTTGGCAGCAAAGGAAGTGGCTGGTCCTTACCATCCTCACCCCATGCCTGTTCTGCCACTTTCTCTCCCCCGTCGTGCCTTATCTCAGTCCCCTGCACTGTCACCATCTGATGTAACGAGATACTGTACTTTTGTTTTTGTCCTCTGGCCACTTCTGTTGCATGTGAGTCCCATGAGGACCTGACTTAACCCACAGTTGCTGGCTGCAGGAAGGAATGGCTGACCAAGTCCCACTCCTGCTTCCCCAGCTGGGTCACTGCACTCCTCTCACCAGGGCTGGCGTCTGTGCAGCTTCACCTCCACTAGGGGTGTGGCGGTGTGCTCCAAGGGGCAGCCCCCGGCAGTGGCCGTTGATGGGGGTGAACCTCTGGCTTTTCCTGGGTTCTTTTCTCTCTCCCAGGGCCTGGTGAGGGTGGGTAGGAGCTGGGAAAAGCTCCTATTTCCCAGTGAAGCAGAGGGGCAGGACCAGGAGGGCTTTCCAGAGGAGATGACATGAGCATTCAGCCCTGAGGCTTGGGTAGAAGTTGGCTAAGTGGGGAAGTGTTCAAGGTCATTCTGGGCAGGGGAACCAACGTGTGTACTGGCCTCATTCGATGTGAGCTCCTTCAGGCCCAAGCACCCATCACAGCGCCCATGAAGCTACGCATGCTGCTACAAGGACACAGCTTTAATCATGTCTCTCTGGCCTTCGAGGTCCTTCTCAGGGGTTCTGATCTGCTTCTCCAGGAATCCTTTGGTCAGGTTACAAAGATGGGGTGGCTGGGCCCACAGACTAGATATGTGCACATGCTGTTCCTGCCTAGAATGACCTTGAACTTAGCCAACTTCTACTCATGCCTCAGAGCCCAGTGCCCACATCACCGACTCCAAGAAGGCTTCCTGGCCTTGCCCCTCTGCTCTTCCTTGCTCAGGAGAGCCAGCCCAGCCTTGCTCTAAAGTATGTGCTTATTTGTCTTTCACAGTCCTTGGTGTGAGCTCCTTGAGAGTCCTCAGAATCCATCACAGTGCCTAGAGTACAAGCACCGACCCACGGATTGCTTGGTGGATGAATGAGTGTGGGGAGGGGCCAGCAAAGGGCCTAGCCCCAGTGCCGGCCAGGGCCACAGCAGGCAGGAAACGCCTGCTGGGTGATCAGAGGGAGAGAAAGAGAGGTGGCAGGCACCATGCCGGGCTTACAGGTGCAGGGGAGACTCAGACACAGGGCTGCTGCCCCAAGGACTCCACAGTCTAGAGTGGGAGGCAGACCCACACCAGGCAATTAAAACCAGGGTTCCAGGAGCCATAGGGGAATTGTGGGCAGTTACTATGACAGCGTTGAGGACAGAGTGTTTAATTCCTCCTGAGGGGTCATCTGTTCATAGAGCCCCTGAGCAGCCTAGGCCTGACTGCCTCGACTCTGGCTTCCCGGCTCCACCTGCCAGCCCTGTTAGGCCCTGTGTGTGGCCTGTCTGCTGCCCTGGGCTCCTTGCTGCCTCCCAACCCTACTGCTCCCCACGATGAGCTCACCCCACTTCTTGTCTGAGGGCATCTGCCCAGGGCTTAGGCTTTTCCCTCCACCACTCAAGCTTCTCTCCTGGCCCGTGGGCTCAGCTGGGTTGGCCTCAATTTTAATAAGCCATGGTGCCGAACAGCACAGAGTAGCTATCCCACGGTCACTCAGCACCCACAGTAAGGCCAACGTCTTCCTGTCCAGAGGAAGGACAATTTCCTGATGGACGCCAAGGACACAGCCCAGCCCGAGAGGACAAAAGTTTGAAGGCCACTCAGCCAGGAAAGCTGTGCACAGGACTGATCTCTGGTATGGAAATGCCTCCTACTAAACGAGGATGCAGCCACATAGCTCCAGTCTGGGACATCAGGGCAAAGATGGTTCTCTCACTCTCCGTACTGAACTTGTTAACTGCTGTCGAGTCGGCCCCTGACTCATGGTGACCCCACGTACAACAAAACGAAATGCTGCCTGGTCCTGTACCATCCTCATGATCGGTTGTAGATCAAATTGTTGTGATCCATAGGGGTTTTGTTAGCTGATTTTTTGGAAGTAGATTACCAGGCCTTTCTTCCTAGTCTGTCTTAGTCTGGATGCTTCGCTGAAACCTGCTCAGGATCACTGCAACACGCAAGCCCCCACTGACAGACAAGTGGTGGCTGAACATGAGGTGCGCTGGTCGGGAATTGAACCTCATGGAAGGCGAGAATTCTGTTATTGAACCACTACTGCCTCAGATATTAAACTAGGGGAGGAGAAATAAAACAAGACAAAGACGGAGGGAGGGTGGCTTCTTAGCTCTTGTGCCAACAGTTAACAGCATGTTGAGACCAAGAGGGAAGAGCTACAGTTTCTTCCATCATATACCCATTGCTGTTGAGTCAATTCCGACTCATAGCGACACTATAGTACAGAGTAGAACTGCCCTGTAGGGTTTCCAAGGAGCGGCTGGTGGATTCGAACTCCTGACCTTTTTTTTTTAAATTTTTAAATTTTTAAATATTTTATTGTACTTCAGGTGAA
>NW_004443947.1:591214-595724 GCF_000243295.1 Trichechus manatus latirostris | reverse complement strand
GATACCACTTGTCTATTGCTTATTTAATATTCCCCCCCCACCCCTCCCATCCCTGGTAACCAACAAGAATTGTTACATTTTGTGTGTGAACTTTTTCATCGAACTCCTGACCTTTTGGTTAGCAGCCGAGCTCTTAACCCCTGCACCACCAGGACTCCTCCATCATGTAAGCAAACTTATAAATGAAAAATAGTACGTGTGCACAGGGGCTTGTCCATCAGCAAACACTTACTGAGCGCCTTCTGTGGTGGCCCCCGGTGAGGTGCTGGGGACACATCACAGCTGGGGCTGTGCCTGGGCAGCTGACAGTGTGGAGGAGAGCACCAACATAAGAGACGATTCCAAGTAGGACAAGTCGTGCCCAGAAGGAAGAGGACGGGCTGTGAGGGGCCTGACCTGGTCTTGGGGGTCAGGAAGAGGGGCTGGGGTCTGAAGGACTGTGTGGGGGTCAGGTGAGGAGATAGCATGCTGGCTGAGGGAAGGAGAGGCAGGGGAGTAGATGGCCTGAGGGAGGGTCTGAAAGAAAGCAGTGTGTCAGGAGTGTGGAGGAGGGAAGGGGCAGTGGAATGGGGGAGGCATGATGCTGGTAGTACAGGTTGGGGCCAGATTCGGGGGGCCCTGGAGGCCATGGGGGCCCTGATGATGCAGTGGTTAAGAGCTTGGCTGCTAACCAAAAGGCTGGCAGTTCGAATCCACCAGCCACTCCTTGGAAACCCTATGGGGCAGTTCTATTCTGTCCTTATAGGGTCGCTCTGTGTTGGAATTGACTTGACGACAATGGGTTTGGCTTTGGGTTTTGGAGGCCATGGTGGAGTCTGTGGGTGGTGCAAACTGTTAACGTGCTCAGCTGCTAACTGAGAGGTTGGAAGTTCGGGTCTATTCAGAGGTACCTCAGAAGAAAGGCCTGGAGATCTACTTCAGAAACATCAGCAATTGAAAACCCTATGGAGCACAGTTCCACTCTAACACACATGGAGGCACCATGAGTCAGGATCAACGCCACAGCAACTGGGAGATTTCACCCTGAGGCTGTATCCCCCGGAGATAGTGCTGATTTCATGGTGCTCAGCACCCTGGGCCCTGAGCTAGACACTTTCACTCATGCTTTTTAGTTCAGTTTTCTGGCAACCTGTGAGGTGAGTAATGCCCTCACTGACCTCCATGCTGCAAAGAAGCAAACAGACTTGGAGAGATTCAATGACTTGATCAAGTTCGCAGCACTAGTGGCAAAGTTGTCGAAACACCTCAGCGCCTGTGTCTCTTCTGTTTTAAAGGAAGAGAGAGATAAAATCATCACCTTTTAAATTAGCAATATGGAAATTCTATTAAACAGCTCTAACAAATAAAAACATACTTCAGATCATGTGCTGAGAACTTCTGCTAAGGAGAGTGAAAATGGGGAGGAGGGAGGAGATGGAAGCCAAAACTCAGTGGCCTCAGTTATTCCTAATTACTCCTCCTCAAATTTTTATAAAGAGAAATATATATATATATATATATATATACATTTTTTATAAAGGAAGGCTTTAAGTAACAGCTGAAACATGCAAGCACCGATCTACTTGAACTCCTCTCTCTCTCTCATTAAAAAAAAAACCAGTTGCCGTCAGTCAATTCCAACACTTGGTGATCCCATGGGTGTCAGAGTAGAACTGTGCTCCGTACGGTTTTGAATGGCTGTTTTTTTGGAAGTAGGTTCCAGGCTTTTCTTCCGTGGTACCTCTGGGTGAACTTGAACCTCCAATCTTTTGGTTAGCAGCCGTGTGTGTTAACCATTTGTACCACCCTGGGACTCTTCTCTCTTATGTACAATGAAGATAACTCTCTTAACCTTATCCAGAAAGAGTAGAGTGTGGCACCACAGCTAAGAGAGAGAAGGGTCACCGGTTTTCTTGTGCACTAATGGAAGTACAGCCAGAGTTCCCCTTAGAAGCAAGGATGGCGAGACTTCGTCTCACTTACTTTGACCATGTCATCAGGAGGGACCAGTTGCTGGAGAAGGCCATCATGTTTGGTCAAGTTGAGAGTCAGCGAAAGGAGGGAGATCCTCAGTGAGATGGATTGACACAATGGCTTCAACAATGGGCTCAAACATAGCAATGATTGTGAGGATGGTGCAGGACCGAGCAGTGTTTCCTTCTGTTATACATTAAGGTCTCTATGAGTCGAAGGTGACTCAGCAATACCTAACAACAACAACAACAGACAATTTCTGCTAAAACTTTTAAAGACATGTTTTTGAAAATACAACTCTGAATGTGGCTGACTTGACAGTCCCTCTGTGGAGACGGGGAATAAATATCAGAGCTAGACCCAGCTGCTAAGAGTGAGGCCTCCACTCCTCACACTCATGCAAGATTAGACCAAGCACACCTGCTGTCCATCCTGAATATTTTGAGAAGAAAATCAAGGAAGATGCTTCACCGATAGGAGTGAATACAGGAAATCTCTTTGGAAAGTAACGTGGCAATCTATTTCACAACTTAAAATGCACATACCTTTTGATCTAGCAATTCTCCTCTTAGGGATTTATCCTCAAATGTACTTCCACATGTGCACAAACATATGATGTACAAGGGTTTTACTGCAACATCACATTTAATAGAAAAAGACCGGAAACAACGCAATGCCCTACCCTGGGAGACTGGTGAGGTGAATTATGACATACACATACAATGACATTCTGTGCAGCCTTTAAGAGGACTTAAGCCAAATGACGCCATAAAAGTGCTAACAAGAATCATAAATTTCTTTTATAATCTCTGATCTGAGAAGGCCCTTCCATGTATAATACAAAACTTGGAAGCCATAAAATGAAAGACTGATAAATATGACTACATGAAAATTGTTTTTGCATGACCAAAAAACAAAACCCAACAACACAGACAAAAA
This sequence comes from Trichechus manatus latirostris, assembly GCF_000243295.1. Lineage (NCBI taxonomy): Eukaryota > Metazoa > Chordata > Mammalia > Sirenia > Trichechidae > Trichechus > Trichechus manatus. The sequence continues at coordinate 592,832 of NW_004443947.1, read as the reverse complement.
CAAAAAGCAGTCAAAAGAAAAATGGCACACTGTGAGCAAACATTTGCCACTCATTTGACAACTGCCTTAAAGCGTTCCTACAAAAGATGAACAGCCCACCAGAAGAATGGGGCGACAACATCGTGGGACAGTTCACCAAGAAGGAAATAGAAGTTTTCTGAAATATAGGAAAAAGTGCCCAACCTTAGTCATAAGAGAACTGCAAATTAGTCATGAAAGAATGTCTTTGCGACGCCGTGTCTCCCCTCTGAGACGTACCTACAGAAACAGTAACTCGCTGGCTTACCCCGCGCCTGAGGCGCATGCTTTCTCCTGCATGGCTGAGAGGACACCACATGGGTACAATCGCCATGGAAGGGCATCCTTCCTATCTCACTATCTCATCACAAATGCTTCTAGCAATTCCACTTCTAGAAATGTATCCCTCCGATGGCTCACACAAAGGCCATTTAACGCAGCTGTTCCGAAGCAGGAGGAAGATCTGCGTGAGAGACAAAAACCTCTCAGGTACTCTATTAAGTAGGCACAAGGGACACAAGAGTGTGTGTGTTAATTAAATACGAGTTATTAAAAAAAAAAAAAAAAGAGGGTCCACTGTGGAAAACAGTTAGAAGTTTCCTCAAAAAGTTAAACACAGAATTATCATACGACCAGCAATTCTACTCCTGGAGATATGCCCTAAAGACTTGAAAGCAGTGATGCCAACAGACATATGTATACCAGTGTTCACTGCGGCATTATTTGTAATAGCCAAAGGGTGGAAACAACCCAAGTGTCCATCAACAGATGAATGGAGAAACAAAATGTGGTATATCCATGCCATGGACTGATAATTGTGCTCCTTCAAAATATGTGTTGTAAATCCTAACCCCTATACCTGTGGGTGGAAACCCTGGTGGTATAGTGGTTAAGAGCTACCGCTGCTAACCAAAAGGTCGGCAGTTTGAATCCACCAGGTGCTCCTTGGAAACTCTATGGAGCAGTTCTACTCTGTCCTATAGAGTTGCTATGAGTTGGAATTGACTTGCCGGCAATGGGTTTGGTTTTGGTTTTATACCTGCGGGTGTAATCTCATTTGGGAATAGGGTTTTCTTTGTTATGTTAACGAGGCCATATCAGTGTTGGGTGTGTTTTAAAAATATCACTTCTGAGATATAAAAAGAGCACATTAGACACAGAGAGAAGCCAGCTCAAATGAGGGAAAGACAGATGCCATGTGGAGATTGCCAAGGAATCAGGAACCCCAGGACTGTAGAAACTGAGACAAGGATTTTCCCCCAGAGCCAACAGAGAGAGAGAATGCTTTCTCCTAGAGCCAGTGCCCGGAATTAGAACTTCCAGCCTCCTAAATGGAGAAAATAAATTTTGTTTGTTAAAGCCACTCGTAGTATTTGTTACAGCAGCCCTAAGAAACTAAGACAATTTATACAACGGATTATTATTCGGCCATAAAGAGAAATGAAGTCCTGCTACATGCTATGACACAGATGAACCTGGAAAACACTATGCTGAGTGAAATAAGCCAGACACATGGGGTGTCTAGAGTAGGCAAATGCATACAGACACATGGGATGTCTAGAGTAGGCAAATGCATACAGACACATGGGATGTCTAGAGT
>NW_004443947.1:588989-591114 GCF_000243295.1 Trichechus manatus latirostris | reverse complement strand
GTCTAGAGTAGGCAAATGCATACAGACACATGGGATGTCTAGAGTAGGCAAATGCATACAGACCAAAGTTTATCAGTGACTACCAGGGGCTGGGGAGAGGAGGGGTGGGGGCTTTGCTTAAGGGGTGCTGAGTTTCTGTTTGTGGTGATGTGAAACTTATGGAAATGGATAGTGGTGATGATTGCACAACATGGTGAACGTAATGTCACTGAACTGCACACTTAAATATGGTAAACATTCTGTTAGATATATTTTACCATATTAAAATTTTTTAAAAAGACTATAGTTATGCATGTACACGCTTACACGTGCCTTGTGGTTGTGTGCCACTGAGTGGATTTTGACTCATAGGGACCTTATGTGACGGAGCAGAATTGCCCCATAGGGTTTCCTAGGTTGTAATCTTTACGGGAGCAGATCGCCAGATTTTCTCTCGGGGTTGGGGGTGGGGAGGTAGCGTTAATAGAATAATCAGCAACACGGATTACCTCCAGGGAGGGAAACTTAGATGGCTATAGGGCAGGGGTGGAAGGGACATTTCTCACTGGATATCTATTTGTACCATTTGAATCTTGAATTCTAAGTATCTTCAAAACCCAAAAACCAAACCCAGTGCCCTGAGTTGACTCAGACTCATAGTGACCCTGTAGGACAGAGCAGAACTGCTCCATAGGGTTTCCAAGGCTGTAATCTTTATGGAGGCAGACTGCCAAATCTTTCTCCTGCAGAGCAGCTGATGGATTCTAACTGCTGACCTTTCGGTGAGTAGCGGAGCACTAACCACTGCTACCACAGGGGCCCCTATTAAAAATTAATAGGATAAAATAAAAAGAATGAGGTAGATTTATATGTCCTGATGTGGGATTATTTCCAAAGTATCTTAAGTACAAAAAAACAAGGTGTTGAACAAGTTACCACATGGCTAAACCTAAAAAACATTACGCTGAGTGAAAGAAGGCAGTCACAAAAGGCCACATACTGTACGATTCCACTTTTATGAAATGCCCGAAACAGACAATCCATAGAGACAGAACGGAGACCGGTGGTTATCTGGGGCTGGCAGGAGGGAGTGGTGAAGGGGAGTGAGGAGTGACAGCTAATGGATACAGGGGCTTCTTTCTGGGATAATGAAAATATTCTTAAATTGATAGTGGTGATGGTTGCACATATCTATGAATACACTAAAACCCAGTGACTCGCACACTTTAAATGGGTGAATTATATGGTACGTCAATTAGATTTCAATAAAGCTGTTATTTAAATAAGCAAGGCACAGAACATTGTGTGGGACAGGGACAAACCATGGCTTGTCTAAGAGAGGCGGGGTTTGGATGTGTGGTATATGTATACACGTACATATGAAATATTCTCTTGGGAGATGCAGAAGACAGTGGTACTGACTGCCTTGGGAATAGGGAACGGAGGGTCTGGAGTCATGTGTGGGATAGAGACCTTTTACCACTGTTATGGATTGAATTGTGTCCGCCTAAAATGTGTGTTGAAGTCCTAACCCCTGTACCTGTAAATATGACCCTGTTTGGAAATACTGTAGGGATTTTCTTTTGTTATGTTAATGAGGCCAAAACCAGAGTAGGATGGGTCCTAAACCTAATCACTTTTAAGTAGTGTCTTATAAAAACAGCAGAATAGACACAGAGACACACATAGGGGAAGATTGGCTTTGAGGAGGCAAATGCATCTATAAGCCCAGGAACGCCAAGGATTGCTGGCAGCTACTACAAGTTGAGACGAAGAAGGATCTTCTTTCTCCTACAGCCCATACCCTGAATTTAGATTCTAGCCTCCTTAACTGAGAAAGTAAATTTCTGTTCTTTAAAGCCACCTGCTGTGGTATCTTTTGCACTAGGTAACTAAGACAATCATGTACAGGTAGTCCCCGTATTATGACTTATTTGACTTACAATGACTGCACTTATGACCATCTGTTTTTTTTTTGTACGCCTTATCCTTAGTAATATGTAATACATACAATGTTGTAGCATGTAATTTGCTGATGTCATCATCCTCAGATGTTTACTAGCAGATGTTCAAAGATCAGATTTAAAAAGATACTGATAATAGGGGGACTCCGGCAAGATGGCGGTCTAGGCAGAAGCACCACGCC
>NW_004443947.1:557346-581331 GCF_000243295.1 Trichechus manatus latirostris | reverse complement strand
ATAAAACAGCATGTGTGTTACTGTTACATGAGAAACTATCTGTTCTGTAAGCCTTCACCTGAAGTACAATAAAATATTAAAAAAAAAAAAAAAGATACTGATAATAAAAGGCAATAATAATGAAAATTAACAAAAAAAGAGGTATTCGACTTATGAGGAGCCCTAGTGGCGCAGTGGTTAAGCACTCGGCTGCTAACTGAAAGGTTGGTGGTTCAAACCCACCAGCTGCTCTGTGGGAGAAAGATGTAACAGTCTCCTTCTGTAAAGATTCACAGCCTTGGAAACCCTACTGGGCAGTTCTACTCTGTCCTATAGGGTCGCTATGAGTCAGAATCGACCCCACATCAACAGGGTTTTTCGGGTTATTCTTCTTACCTCAGAACCAACTTACGACAGAGTCGTTGGCACACAACCCCATTATAAGTCGGAGACTACCTGTATATGCATTATCTCTTCACAGAAAGAAGGGGGGGTAGAAGGGATGAAGGGAGAGAAGAGCAGGAGAATAGATAGGAGAAGAAAAGCAAAGGAAGCAAAGAAAGTTGGTTCCTCCCCCCGCCACACACCAGTTCTCACTGATTTTTTCACGTTAAAGTAGCCATTGCTGTTGCCAGTCTGCCATGAGGAGGCAGGGAGGGGGGGCAGGGAAGGGTTAAACAAAGCAGAGGAATGCCTGGACCTAGAGCCAGGCCAGCTCCACCTCCGCAGCCACCCCGAAGGATTTCCCCTTACCCCAGTTCCTCCTTCTTCCTCTGGAATGCTTCAGGACTACCAGCCCCCCTGAACCTCTAACCTCATGGAGTGATGGCTGTAGGGTACCGGGGCAGCAGCAGACTTCTAATTCTCACACTCAGATGGGAGCTGGCCAAGTCCCCAGGGGGCACCTTGAAAAGGAAAGCATCAGACTGGCCAACAGCACCTCTTTGGTGCTCCCACCACCTCCTCTCACAACCCCATGGTCAGCTCCACAGGCAGGTCTCCTGCCTGGCAATGACTCCGGGTCATATGGGGCATATGGGCCCCCTGTCCTAGCAGTCTGTTTGTAGCTGGTTGTGGGATGGCCCTGTGTCCTCATCCATACCTCTGGGGGGAGGGGGAGAGGGGCTAGAACCCAGCAGGAGCTCAGTCGCCCCTCACCCAAGGACTAGGACTGAATGGTTGCAGAGGGAACAAGGGCAGATGGAGATTCCAGACAGGACTAGCCCCAGTGACCTGCTCCTCCGGGCTCCTCCGCATACGGGGACAACCTCCAAGGCCCATGAGGACTGCTCACAGAACTGACCAGGATGCAGGGGCTGGCCTGTCTCCTAACCCATCTCTTAGTCTAAAAGTAAAGCAATGAGGGAAGTGGAACAAATAAACCTGGTAGCCCAGACTGGAGCTGACAATGGTGGACAGGGAGCCAAGGCTAGAAAATGTAGAGAACCCGAGTTCTATTGGGAGCCCCTGGGTGGTTCAAAGGGTTAATGTGCTTGGCTGGTAACTGAGAAGTTGGAAGTTTGAGTCCACCCAGAGATGCCTCAGAAGAAAGGCCTGGCAATCTACTTCTGAAAAATCAGCCACCGAAAACCCTATGGAGCACAGTTCTACTCTGACACACATGGGGTCGCCATGAGTTGGAGTCGACTCGGTGGCAATCGGTGGTGGTGGTGAGTTCTGCTGACAGTTCTTTCATCCACTGCAATTGTGTGGCCATATGGGCAGAGGGCCCTTCAGGGAGCGGAGTCACTTGTACATGTGAGCACGAAGGTGAAGGCGCCTGCTTCTCACAAGCCTATGAGAGTCCCAAGGCCTGAGACCAAAGACTGGCTGAAATGATCAGTGATAGCAGCCATGGAGTGAAAGCATGGTCATTTCAGGTTTAAAATGATGATGACCCTTTTCAGCAGCATTAAAGGCAACATGAGACATTGCTTGCTGTTCAAGGCACCGCATAGTATATAGTCTATAGTCGCATGTCTCCCTCTGAGGCCCTTGTGACAAGGCCAGGTAGGGACAGGGCATAGGCAAGGAACTGAAAGCTCAGAGAGGTTAAATGACTTGGACATGTCACACAGAAACATCAGTGCTGACTCAGCCCCAGACTGAAGCCTACAGACTCAGAGCCCAAGGTCACCCTCAAGTCTGCAGACATCATAGCAGCACAGCAGAGCAATCCAGTAACAGGCAGACTCCCTGCCGCCCCGGGGCATGGGCCCTGACAGGGAACTCTGGAGGCCGCTGGAACAGGACACACTGCCTTCCTTCCATCAGAGGGAAGTGCCCCAGCTCTGGGCTCTTTGCAGCCGGGATACATGTAAGGCATTGTTATCACCATCCTCCTCTCCTCCCCTCCCCGTCATTGCCTGCATCTCCTCACTTTCCCACCTCCTGAAACAAAAGCAGCAGCAGCTAAACTCCCCAGCACTTACTCGGTGCCAGGCACTTAGCATACATTGCTAAGCGTATGCTCATTTAATCTTCAGGAAGTTCAACAGCAAGCCTCCGCACCACGCCTTATGAAACTTTAAATAGCTCAAAGTTTTCAACCAAAGTTCTCTTCATGGGGAAGATATCAGGGAGAAACTGTGTTAGGATTTCTAGGAGATGGCAAGGAAGTCAGGGAGCCTCAGGCAGGGGAAGAGCTTCACGGTCATCTAGTTAGATTTACCACCTAGTGTGGAAGTTTGTCTGTCCATCTGTCCATCCATCCATCCCTCCGTCTACCCACTCACCCATCCATCCATCTATATGTCCAATAAACATTTATTTAACATCTACCATGTTGTCAGGCAGTGAACTCTGCTAGAGATACAAAGTGATTTAGACTTGGCCCTGCTCACGAGGCACTCACAGTCTAATCAGATCCTCAGCTCAGCATCCTTGCTTTAATGGTTTTTCAGCCTGTCCTTGCTTACCTCTCATGCTGGGGAACTCATCACCTGGCAAGGAATAGCATTCTAGCTTATGGAACACTTGGAGTATTCAACCCTTTGATTTTCTAGGTGAGGAAACTGAAGCTCAGGGAGACAAAAATGACACGGCTGAGGTGAAACCACAAGCCAGTGGCAGAACTGGATAACAGACTCAGGGCTGCTCCTTCTGGCTTAGAGCTCTCTGCACTTTGGCACGCTGCCTGCACATACTATTTGAGATGCTAAACCTGTTGCCATCGAGTCGATTCTGACGCATGGCCACCCCATTTGTGCAGAGTAGAACTGCCCTCCATGGGGTTTTCAAGGCTGTGACCTTTTGCAAGCAGATCACCAGGACTTTCTTCCGAGGCACCTCTGGGTGGATTTGTATTGCTGACTTTTTGGTTAGTAGTCTAGCACTTACCTGTTTGTACCAAAGAATGAAAAATCCATAAGACATTACACTGGCGATCAAAACTTCTATCTGACATCTCAAATACGTGGCATAAGTCAAAAGTCAGATAAAAATCAATCCTTCTTTCGATCTTAAATTTTTTAAAGATTGCTTTCTCTTTCCCAGGACTGTAACAGACCCCACTTGCCCTGCGACCCCAGCCTCCAGCACGAAGTCTGGCATGCAGACTCGCTATGGCACAAGAGAAAAAGCAGGGGGCTTGCAAACACAGGCACCCTGGTCCTGGTCCTGGTCCCACCCCAAGGATCTGTTCATTTAGCTTCTCTGACCCTCTGTTTCCAAACCAGGATACTTGTGCCCAAGTCTCAGATAATGTGAGACACTGTACGCAAAAACTAGGGTCCAACATTAGTAAGTGCTCAACAAAAGTTAGGCTGGGTTTTTCCAACAGTACTTGGAATCAAAGTATTGTCTGAAATCTGAAGAAGAATGGGACAACGAATGAGCTAAAGATATAATTCCTTTTCCACAATGCTGACAGTTTCCCAGCTCCCTCTGTTCTCTAAGTTCTAATTGCATTAAGCACATGTTCCCTCTCTGGCGACCCCGGCTTCCCAGCAGGAAGTGACCTTGAGGCCTGTCTGCCCAGCGACCTGTTCTCTGAAGTCCCTGGTGATGTGTCCCCTTGGATGGTGACCTTTCCTTCCCACAGGCTTCCTGACTCTGGGCCAGCTCGCGGGAGAAGGCCTTTTCTGTGCTTTTATGAAACGGTGACCACTTCTAAGCTCTGAGTGGGCAGAGGCAGGCCTCTTCCCTCACCAGCTGACCAGCCCGGCTACAGGCTGGGGCCGGGCGGCCTCATCTCGGAGCTTTTACAACGAGTTGAGGTTAGGCAGGGTCAGGCAGCAAGAGGTGGGGGTCTTGCTGGGAATAGCACACACTGCGGAATTATGTGCCTTTGAGGTTTTAACTGCCCGCTTGGGAAACTCTTCAGTGAGTTCTTTAAAGAGAAACATATTTTGGAAGTTTGTCTGAAATAGGGCAGGCAGCCTTAGAGGCCAGCTTTTGGCTCTAGGCTAGGGTCATGCTAATGCTGAATATCTCACTCAGTTTCAAAGTCTGTCTTCAGATATAATGGAATTTACCTGTCAGGTGAAATTTTCAGTTTTTACTTCACTAATGACGTGTCAAGGAGCCTTGGTGGCATAGTAGTTAAGCACTTGGCTGCTAACCAAAAGGTCAGCATTTCGAATCCACCAGCGGCTCTGAGGGAGAAGAGACTTGGCAATCTACTCCTGTAAGGTTTTACAGCCTAGGAAACCCTATGGGGCAGTTCTCCTCTGTCATATAGGGTTGCTATTTATTTATTTTTAGATAAACACAATCTATTATTGTTAGGTGCTGTCCAGTCAATTTTGACCCAGAGCAACCTCATGTGACAGAGGAGAACTGCCCCATAGGGTTTTCTAGGTTGTAATCTTTACAGACTCGACGGTAGTGGCTTTTGTTTTTGGTAATCTTTACAGGAGCAGATAGCCAGGTCTTTCTCTTGTGGAGCCACTGGTGAGTTTGAATTGCCAACCTTTTGATTAGCAGTTGAGTGCTTAACTGTTGTGCCACCAGGGCTCCTTAAACATGACATACTCCTGTCATATTTAATATAGATGGGTGTATGAATCCACATATATATTTATGTACATGATATATAAAAAAATGTCTGTTTCTTTATAAAAGTATTGTAACCAGATTCCGGGAAAGAAAACTTAAAATAAAAGGAATATGATCCCTGATTCCATTATCTTTATATGACTGCTGTTCACATTGACTGCACTTTGCCCCAAGTCAGATATCACATCAGTTTATCTAATAAATGACTTCTAATTTGGTTTGGGAGAATAAAGGATGATCGAGGAGAGAGAAACCGCAGTGGGTTATAGGAGGCAACTGTGTGCAGGAGTAGACAAAGCTTGGGTTTTATAGGAGGCCCAATTTAGTCTGATTCCAGCTTTGCACTAATTATCACTATAACTTGGGGTGTTATGGGTTGAATTGTGTCCCCTAAAAAGATATGCTGAAGTCTTTACCCTGGTTCCTGGGAACGTGACCTTGTTTGGAAACAGGGCCTTTGCAGATGTTTTCAGGTGGTTTAACACAAGGCCATACTAGAGTAGGGTGGGTTCAGACCCAATATGAGTGTATCCTTATAAAAGAGGAGAAGAGACACAGAGAGAAAGAGAGAGACAGAGGAAGGATGGTATGTGATGTTGCAGCTGTTAGCCAAGGAATACCTGGAGCCACCAGAAGCTAGGAGAGAGACAAGGAACAAATTCTCCCTCAGAGTCCTCAGGAAGAATCAACATGGCTGACACCCTGATCTCAGACTCCAAGCCTCCACAACTGTGAAAGAATAAATTTCTGTTCTTAGAAGTCACCCAGTTTGTGGTACTTTGTTATGGCATACATCGGGCAAGTCATTTAACCCTGTGAGCCTCAGTTTCCACCAATACCTCCCTCCCAGCTGCTGCCAGGATGAAAAAAGCTGTGTGAAGGGCCTGGAATGGCTCCTGACAGAGTGTAGGTCCTTCGTAAGTGCTCATTTTTTCTGGTTGGTTTAATAAAAGGACCATGAGGAGAAGCTGGGGAGGAGATTTGGAAGGGGCTGGCAGGGGCGGCGAGGAGGGGGTGGTGGTGTCTGTGATGAAACCAGTTGAAACCCTGTTTGCGTTTCTGTCTTGCCCCACACTGGCTCAGTAAACAGAATCAAAACCAAAACCAGTTGTCGTCAAGTCGACTCTGACTCATGGTGAGCCCACGTGTGTCAGAGTAGAACTGCGCTCCACAAGGTTCTCAGCGGCTGGTTTTTCAGAAGCAGATTGCCAGAACTTTTTCTGAGGTGCCTCTGGGTGGACTCGAACCTCCAACCTTTCAGTTAGCGGCCGAGTGTGATAACTGCTTGCACTACTCAGGGATGCCCGTAAATCCAACAGAGCTGCACCTACACAGCAGAACCAAGACTTGGAGCTTGTGTGCTGAGCCCAAGCTGGGCAAGGGCCGGGCGACTTCTTTGTCTGAAGGGAAAGGGGGACAAAGAAGCAGGGGAGAAGACAGAGTAGGGCTGTGATGGTTCTCAGAAGCCAAGCTTCTTCCTTGGGGGATGTGGGGGCAAAGAAGGAGAAGGGAGTAGGGGAAATGGATACAGAAAGAGGTGAGGGCTGCAGAGAGGGGCATGTAGGAGCAGGGGTGGGTTAAGGAGAGGGTGAGCTTATGGAAGCAGAAGAGAGTTTCCTAAAGCTGGGGCCTCTATGAGACAGGCAACCACTCCCCGTCCCAGGGCTTTGGGGACAGCTCCAATGCCACAGTTCTGTTCTTTGTTCTCCATAAACCACCCACATGTCCTGAGAATGCCAGCCTCTGACATGCAAACCATGTCTCCCAGAGATAGCGCCTTCTGCCCAGAAGTGGCCCCAAATTCTTTGTTAGACCAAGCATATGGATTTTTGGTTGGGAAAATGCAGTCACTGTGAATTTCATGGAAGGTAGAACAAAAATAGAAACTGCTAAGTTCTTTTCAAAGAAGCAAAAGGTTCTTTATCAGATTGCACAATCTTTTCCCAGTGAGGATACATCTATTTAATGTCGTGGCAGCTATTAAGGGCTGACGCACACATCCAGGGAGAAGCTTCTCATGTGAACCACACTCCCAGGGACCCAGGCTGGGTCCCACGAAGGGAGGGGACAGCAGGGTAGAGATTAGGAGGGTTCTGCATGGGAGCTAACCCATTCCGATGCTTGGCAGAGGTCATGCACGGCCAGGGAAAGACCATGAGCATGGGTGGCTTGCAGACCTGGGTTCAAATCCCTCCCTGGCGTGCTAGCCGTGTGCCTCTAGGCAAACATCTCTCTGAGCCTCAGTTTCCTGGGCATAATGATGTCTACTTAATTGGGCTGTAAAAAAACAAAAACAAACCCTTTGCTGTCAAGTTGATTCTGACTCATAGCAACCCTACAGGACAGAATAGAACTGCCCCATATGGTTTCCAAGGAGCGGCTGGTGGATTCAAACTGCTGACCTTTTGGTTAGCAGCCGAGCTCTTAACCACTGTGACACCAGGTCTCCTACTGGGCTGTAGAGAGTACCAAAATATAGGAAACCACAGAGGTGTTCAGGAGATGGAGTCCCTGTCCTACTCAGGCCAGGCAATATCACCTGCTGCTGTGTTTCTGCAGAATCCTTTGGGGGTACCAGTTCCCTGAACGAGCCACGGTAGGTCCAGGTCCCTGGGCTAGAAATTGGCCAACCATGCAAATTTGGTGGGAGCGGAAACATTATGCACTCGGGGGCTTAAAAAAGAACAAGCTCTGTGGTCTTTATTAGGTTGACAAGAGAGATAAGAACAATTGAAGGAGTTTCGTCACTAACCTTCAGGGTCAGCTCACAGCACTGGGCTGACCTGTCTCAAGGATGTGCTTTGGTTTCGTCTTTACTGCCCCCAAGCAAAGGCTGCCGGAGCTGCTGCCAGAGCGGCCTCCGGGGTCTGTAGTCATTCTCCTACCATCAGCACCATTTTTTTTTTTAACTTTAAACTAGCTTTTCTTACTTAAATAAATACATTTGAAAATGAAACGTATACGACTACCACAAAAGGAAAACAAGTCTTTCACACCATAGATTGTTATTGTTAAACTAATACACAATGAAAGCTAAACAATGTATCAAAACTAGCTAAAGCCCTTGCCTGAAAGATCTGAGCCTAAGATCCGTTCTCTGTAAAAAGGGAGGCTACGCAGTGTGAAATGGGGCGTTGGTGGATCAGCAGTAGAATTCTTGCCTTTCATACATTGACACCCGGGTTCGATTCCTGGTCCATGCACCTCACGCGCAGCTACCCACCTGTCTGTCCGTGGAGGGTTGCGTGTTGTTACAATGCTGGATGGGTTTCAGCGGAGCTTCCAGACTAAGACAGATTAGGAAGAAAGAGCTGGTGATCTACTTCTGAAAATCAGCCAGTGAAAACCCTGTGGATCACAATGGTGGGATCAGCAACTGATCATGGGGATGACGCAGGACCGGGCAGTGTTTCCTTCTATTGTGCATGGGGTTGCCATGAGTTGGAGGCTGACTCATGGCAAGTAACAGCAACAAAACAAAAGGGTGTTAAAGACACACTAGGACCAGACCGAGACTATCTCTTGGACCAACTGGGAGGATTGAAAGAGATTTGAAAAAGGACTTTCTCACACGGAGCCAACGTCTTTGAATATGCAATGAATGCTCCTGTGCCCCTCACTCTGGGAAGCTCGGCTCCAGCACAAATACTGGGCACAAGTGGCCCGAGAAACACATCAGCTGATGTTCTTGGAGCCTCACTCATATCTCCTGGCCACTTCTCCACGGGCTCCATTCTCCATCACTGGCTATTCTCCCCATCTCCTGTCCCTCAGTGCAAACTGTGGTTCCCTGTCCGTGTCTCCCCTCCCACCCTGCCCATAAAACTCATTTCTTTCTACAGCCTCAACTGGAACTTCTACACAGAGCATCTCCATTTCCCCTACATCTGCAACCCCAATCATTCCCAACTCCACTCCTGATGTCACCCCCTCTGTGTTGGACCCTCGTGCCCTTCAGGAACCAGTCACCTCAAAGACAGGTTCTTTGTGGCTTCCAGGATGCTTTCACATCTGTGCAGTACCCTCTGTGCAAGAGCTATTACTGTCCCCTTCTACAGATGGGAAAAGTGAGGTTCAGAGAGATTAACTGACTAGCTCAGAGTCACACAAGTGGTCGGCGGCCAGGTGGCATTCTGCCTCTCCTGCCTCCACTCCAGGCATCTTTCCACCACCTGGCTCTGAAACATGTTCGGCAGAACGCAAGCTGAAAAAACACAGGGAGCCATAGGCACTGACTAGGCTATACTGAGTAGGAAATAAAGGAGGTTTGATATTTACCCAAAGGTTTCCCTAGTCCTCCCCTGCAGATAGTGGGCCATTATTACTGGCAATAAGGAAGCTTCTCGGTCTACCTTCTTCTAGTTGTTGTTGAGTTGACTCCTACTCAGATCACTGTAGGTCTGTAGGGATGATGAGGTGTGAAACAGAGTCTGGCTCCCCCTTCTCTGATTGACAGCCAGTGGGCTCAGGCCAAGTCTCCCCAGCTCCTGTTATTCCTGCCTGGAGGCAGTTAGATGGAGATGCCACTCCCATTTCTACCCAGAGCCTGAGGAGTAGATGGAGGGAGTGCAAGTTTGGAGCCAGATGCTTCACCATGGACCACATGCTTCACCATGGACCACATGCTTCACCACGGACCCAGGGGCAGTATGAGGGTTAGGAAAGGGGCAGGACAGGAGCCTCTATGATGACATTTGCTGGGACCCAGCTGGTAGGGAACTCTTTGTGTTGGGAGGGATGGGTCTCGCTCACTCCAGGGCTATCATCTGAGTGGAAGGCCACCCGGGTGCTTGCCTCTGGGGTTGGGACACCAAATCTGTGCTAAGCCACTACTAATCTCATGTGGGGACATCTGTGGCCTACCAAGCAGCCTTCTCTCTTCTTTTGCCAGCAGTACTTCCATTTTCCTGTGAAGAACCTTCCCAGGACCCCACTCTCAGTCCACTTGGATTTGGTGCATCTGAACCCCTCACACCCTCCCTAGTTTAAGGCGTGGGACTGTGGCCTAGCTGATCACACAGTCCATTTTTCTGGTCACAGTGATTGGCTCCGAGATAGACATGTCACTAATGAGTGTCAACCGTGGGACTTCTGTTGGAGCTATTAGCTATTAGAAAAGAAAGGCTTTTTTTGTCGAGCTATAAGAAAGGAGTGAGGTTCTTGGGTGGTGCAAGCCCCCCAGCAGTGCAGCAGAAGAAAGGCCTGGCGATCTACTGCTGTGAAGTTTACAGCCATTGAAAACTTTACAGTGTGCAGTTCTATTCTGTAACACATCAGATGACCACAAGTTGGAATCAATGGCAATGGGTTTTTGGTTTTAAGCAGGGAGTAGGCTACAGTTTCCAAGGCTACACTTCCTGAGGGTGAAGCCAAAACGGGAAAGCAGACCCAAGCACTGGGGAGAGGGGCTCCTGGTGACACAGGATGAGCACCAGATCCATCCTACAGAAGTCAACTCAATCATCCCCCCATCTTTTTTATTTTGCTTAAGTTGGAGTTAAGTTTTCTGTCACACACTACAAAAAGTATCCTAACAGGCATAAGTGGCATTTTTGGGAGCCATATGATACAACTGTCTCACATTAAGCATGTGGTCCCTTGCCTATAGTTACAGTTCATGGAGGCTTCACTGAATTGTAATTCTGTCCTGATATAGTTACCATCCTCCTCCTTTATCATCTGCATATTTGATCCACTGTCCGTACACATTGTATGTACACATTCTACGTACACATTCTAAGTCTTCATTCATGTTGCTGAAAAAACTAACAGGATACTCCTAATGTCTTAGTCTGTTAGTCCTGCTAGAACAGAAATGCCACAAGGGGGTGGCTTTAAAGAACAGAAATTTATTTTCTCACAGTTCTGGAGGCTAAAAGTCCAAATCAGGGTCTCAGCCCTGTCCATTCCTTCCTTGTTGGTTGCCTTGGTGTTCCTTGGCTCCGTGGCAGATACTCACATGGCATCTGTCTTCCTCTGTGTGTGCATGCTCTTTTTATAACTCGAGTGATTCAACTTCTCAGGAAGGAGCCTTGGTGGCATAGTGGTTAAGAGCTTGGTTGTTAACCAAAAGGTCAGCAGTTCGAATCTACCAGCTTCTCCCTGGAAGCCCTATGGGGCAGTTCTACTCTGTCCTGTATCATTGCTATGAGTTGGAATTGACTCAATGGCATCGGGTTTGGGTTTTTGGCTCCACTCGGGTGTAAGCTGATTAACATAACAACAAAAACCCTATTTTCAAACAGGATTATATCCATGGGTATAGGCGTTAGGACTTCAACACATTTTTTTTTTTCCCTTGGGAGGATGCAATTCAATCCAGTCCCATGTATGGAACTTGCAGCCCAGAAGAAGAAATTACCCTCTGGCTTACAGTGGCCTACTCATCCATTCATTTGCTCTTCCACTCATTCATCCAATGTTTATCGAGTCTCAGTATGGGCCAGACACTGTTTTGATCAGACAGCTGCGATAGTAACCAGCCAGCTGCACTCCCAGTCCAGCTGCAGTCCAAATGTCTCCATCTGAGCCAAAAAATACTAGGACACAGTATCAAGTCCAAATGCACTGGGATCCAACACCCTGATCTGCAGTCATACAGGAGACCTGATCAGCAGACGGCTTGTTTTTGGTGAGCCCTGTGCTCACTGTCACCAGGTCACAAGCTCATGGACCCTCTGCTTCCTCTGCTCCAGATGGTCACTGCAGGTCCTCGGATGGCTCCCTGCCGAGAGTTTCTAGAATCCATCTGTGTAAGTTTCCTATGGCCGTCATCACAAAATACCACAAACTGAGTGGCTTATAAGAACAGAAATTTATTATCTCAAGGTTCTGGGGGCTAGGAGTCCAAATCAAAGTGTTGGCGGGGCCAGGCTCCCTCTGAAGTCTCTAGGGAAAGCTCTTTTCTTGTCTTGGCTTGTAGATGTATCTTCACATGGCTGTCCTTCCTCTGTCTCTCTGTGTCCTTTCTCCATTTGTAAGGACAGCACTCAGATTGGATTAGGGGCCACCCTAGTCTAGTAAAGACCTCACGTTAACTCAACTGATAACATCTTCAAAAACTCTATTTCCAAACAAGGTCACATTCACAGTTATGGGGGTTAGGGCTTCAACATAGTTTTTGTTGTTGTTGTTTTTAGGTGCCATCAAGTTGCTTTCAACTCATAGTGACCCTATGCACCACAGAACGAAACACTGCCCGGTCCTGCGCCATCCTCACAATTGTTATTACGCTTGAGCCCATTGTTGCAGCCACTGTGTCAATTCATCTTGTTGAGGGTCCTTCTCTTTTTCGCTGACCCGTACTTTACCAAGCATGATGTCCTTCTCCAGGGACTGATCCCTCCTGACAACATGTCCAAAGTATTTAAGATGTAGTTTCGCCATCCTTCCTTCTAAGGAGCATTCTGGTTGTACTTCTTCCAAGACAGGCAGATTTGTTAGTTCTTTTGGCAGTCCATGGTATAGTCAATATATTTTTTGGGACACAATTAAATCCATAACATCTTTCCAAAAACGGGAACAGTTCTGATATATACCCCCATCCTCTATTCTTCCACAAAGATGCAGCCATATCTCTATGCTCATATTGGCAAGTTCCTTCCCTGCTCTGGGCACAATTCATCTGGGTCTAGAGACTCAAATTTGCGTAATGGGATTCATGGAATGTTTTTAGCACCAACTTTGTGAAAGAGACTCTTCCAACCTCCTTACACATTTTTCCACTTCATGTCCCCCCTCGCTGTTCACCATCAGCCGCTTTCCACCTCAAAGCAGAGGAGGTGACCCAGGACGGAGTTACCATCTATTCTCCCTGTGCCTGTAAACCCTACGCTGGGGCCCTGGCCACATGTCTGGCTCCTCTTTGTTCTCCTTGTGCCAAACAGACTTCTAAAAGCCGAGCTTGCTCTTCTGCACATTTTTGCCATCCCTAGGCCTGCCCTCTTCCAGCCACCCCCCTCCCCTGGCTCTGCTCCCCTCTCTCCCATCTAAGGCACATGCCCTCCCCTAGTCTGAGCTCAGCAGCATTGCAGAGAGAGAGAGCGCCACAGAAGACCACAGCAAGGCCTGCCCACCCCCTCCCTTGAGAGAAGTGTGAGGCCAACAACCCACCCTTTTTTTTTCCTTCAAGCATTCTGGCGCCTGCCTTCCTAATTTCCAGGACATGAATCTTCAGGTGCGTGGGAATGGCAGCTCCAGGTTCCCAGGAGGGTGAGCTGAGGGTGAGGCAGGCCCACAGGTGGGGCCTTGGCCTCCTGAAATGCAGGGGTGTGCCCATCTGGTCGAGGTGGGCCAGGGCCCTACTCACAGGCTCTGTCTCCCCAGTCCTGCGCCTCCCAGAGACACTGAATGATTGTAACGACAGAGGAGGGAGGCCTTGGAAATCATCTGGTTCAGCACTTAGCACCTTTAATGAGCAGAATCACCTGGAGCGCTTTTCTTGTCTACACTCCAGAGATTCTGAGTCAGGAGGTTTGGGGTGGGCTTCAGCCACCTGGATCTATAAAAAGTACCCCCCACCCCCAATGGCTCTGATGAGCCACACTGGGAGCCCCCTCACCAGGGTGCCAACCACTCTTGTTCCAGAGTAAGCTGCACGGAGCTGCCCAGGACTGAGGCTCCTACACCCCATATTCCCGTTACCTGTGCTGACGGCAGCTTGGGGGCCTGGGCTCGGGGTGTCTTATTTTCACAATCTCATAAATCTAGCCTGGGCTTACTAAGCAATGGGGACCAGCCATTCAGGCCAATAAACAGATGCACAGACAGATAAGTCTGCAAAGAAATAAACCCCGGAGCCCTGACTGCCTAGTGGGGGCATAACAATCTCTTTACAATTCTCTTTGGGGTGGGCTTTACAATATTGCTTTTTCTGTTTTTTTAAGAAGCAAAATTGTTTTCTTGGGAACCCATCCAAGAACATTAGATAATAATAACTGCAGCCCAGGCCCCAGCTGCTTGCAGGAAGCCAGTCAGGCAGACAGTGTGGGAGAGTAAGGCTGGTCTTTGGTGCAGAGGGTAGGGGCGCCCTGGGGGTCACCGAGACATCTGACAGCCCCAGGCTCCACCATCTCTGAATATGGCCTTGGGCTGGTCCAGGCTTAGCTTCCCAGCTGGCCTCCTCCTTCTGGCCCACCCTCACATGGTATAGAGGGGTCTTTCCAAATAAGAGATTTGACCCTCCTGTGTCTTCCTGTTATCTAAGGGATCCTAAGGAGTCCCTGGATGGTGCAGATGATTAACGTGTTCAGCTGCTAACCGAAACATTGGAGATTTAAGTCCACCCAGAGGAACCTCGGAAGAAAGGCCTGTCAATCTACTTCTGAAAAATCAGCCATTGAAAACCCCATGGAGCACAGCTCTACTCTGATTCACTTGGAGTTGCCATGGGTTGGAGCTAACTCACGGCAACTGGTAAGGGATAGAGCACAAGCCACTCTGGCAGGTCATCAAGGCCCTCAGGTGTGGTATGGGCCCACCTCATTGCTTCCCAGCCTCTATCACATGCCCTAACCTCCACTCACTCAGCACCCACTCAGGTATGGGATGCCCTTTCTTCCTCTTGACAGCTGTATGCCCTACTTGCTTTCTTGGGAAGACCTTGTGTCCCCTCTTCTCTGACTGGAAAGCCATGTCTCATTCTCCAAGCCCATCTCCAATGTCACTTTACCCCCACCTGGAAGCCCTACCTGGCCCAGGGTTGGGCCCTACAGGTCGGCTCCTTTGAGTTCTACTACCCCTGCTATCAGCACCCAGCACTGCCTGGTAATGGTTGCTACCACAGGGGGAGTTCATCAATGGCAGAGCCTGGGTGGTCTCAGGCTGGGCACACACTGCATTGAGTTGATGAGTGAGGCAGGACAGTGTAGTGGTCAAGGCACTAAGGGCTTTGGAGTTTCAGACAAAGGGGTTCACATCCTGTTCAACCCCTCATCAGCTGGGTGCCTCTCTATCCAGAGTCTCTGAGCCTCGTTTTCCTCAGCCTGCGAGTAACCCTACTTCCTCCAAGCTCAGATCAGATGCACCTCAATCTCCCCAGTGACAGCTATTCATCTGCTGCCAGGCTGCTCAGCACCTGGTCCGTCCTTCCAGCACAGGAGGTATCACTTTGGTTAAAGATCCTCTTCTCCTACCTGACTGTGAGGTCTTGAGTGTAGGGTGGGTCTGAGTCACCTCTTCCTCCCCAGCACCCAGGGCGGCCCGGGCCCAGAGGGTCACTCAGGAGCTCTTTGCTGCCTGAAGGGTCTGCTCCATTCAGTCCAGCTCGGCTGTCCGGTGCAAAGGTTTCCTCTGCACCCACGTGAAAGCATCACCTCTCCATCCTTTGTCACTAGGTCACCTTCACTCTGAGTCCTCTGCTCAGTTCAGCTCCACCTAATTGCTGAAGTCTACCTTCTCAGAGAGGCTGTGGTGGTTCAGTGGTAGAATTCTTGCCTTTCATGTTGGAGACTCGGGTTTGAGTCCCAGCTAATGCACCTCATGTGCAGCCACCAACCATCCATCATAGATGCTTACATGTTGCTATGATGCTGAACAGGCTTCATCGGCACTTCCAGATGAAGACAGACTAGGAAGAAAGGCCTGGTGATCTTCCAACAACCAGCCAATGAAATCCCTATAGATCACAATGGTCTGATCCAGAACTGATCACAGGGATGACGCAGGACAAGGCGGCATTTCGTTCGGTTGTGCATGGGGTTGCATGAGTCAGGGGCCGACTCGATGGCAGCTAACAACAACACCTTCCGGGAACCTCATCTGCTTCCCATCCCCCCTAGCTGGCCTCAGTGTGGGCTCCATCACCTCTCACACAGCTCACAGCTTCCCCTGCACTGCTCAAGGCCAAACGCCCTTCTTTCCAGGCGTTTCCCACTCTGCCCCAGGGAGAGTGCTTTCAGGTCACCCCCTCCTCAAACACCCATCACTGCGACCAGAACAAGCCCCAATGTCTCTATTCTGACCCCCACCCCTACTTTCCAGCTTCATCTAGATCTATGCGGAGCCCTGCTCCGGCCAGTGCTGCAGGCACACCTCCACCAAGCCACTAAAACTTCACTAGAAGCTCCTTCTCACCTCCTTGTCACAATTGCGTTTATCCTTTAGTACCACAGCAGACACCACCTCTTCATGAAGACATGCTCTGACCTCTCCTTTGCCTGGGAGCAGGGGTCTGGCCCTCCTCCATGGCCCCAGGTCGTCCTGCCTTTGCCTCAGGGGCTAGTTTGCGAGTCTCCCCGCCATACCAGCTGGGCTATGCTTTCTTCACCTTGCATCCCAGGCATCTCCTCCAGGGATGCAGTGGGTACTGGGTGAGTATTTGTTGAAACCTAATTTCACATGGTAGGCATTTAAGACTTTTCTGTGAAAGAGCTTTGGTCTGACTGTTAAGCAGCCCATTTGCTATCTCACAAAATTCAGTTGTGGTCAGGTCAAAAATTTTCCTATGACCAAATCATTGTCTGAGGGTATTGCTGGAATATAAATCAGCATTATGTTGATCTGCTTGAAAACAACTTGATGGCATTCACTCCAAGTCTCTTTATGATGTCCAGATGTGGGCTGCTGCTCTAATGTGCATTTTCTGTAATTAAGCCAACAGGAACTCCAAGTTTGAGAAGGGCGTTTGGCCTTGAGCAGACCCCCTCTCTCTGTGCCCCTGTTTCTCCTCTGAAGCAGGGGAGGAACATTGGCCAGCTTATCAGCAAATTCACAAAATGAGGTGGAATGATCCTCATTTTCTGACGCAGTATGTGCTTAGAAACTAAGTATCCTACACATCTGTATAGTGCTTGGAGCCCCACTGTAGTGTAGGTATCTTCCTTATAGGCTAGAACATCTGACTTTGCCACAGTGTTGAACTGAAACCCGTAGGTGGACATTGTCGTTGTTAGCTGCCGTCAAGTCGGCCTTGACTCATGGCGACCTATGATGGAATGAAATGCTGCCTGGTCATGGGTCATCCCCATGATCATTTACAGATTGGACCACTGTGGTTCATAGGGTTTTCATTGGCTGATTTTTGGAAGTAGGTTGCCAGGCCTTTCTTCCTAGTCTGCCTTAGTCTGGAAGCTCTGCTGGAACCTGTTCAGCATCATAGCAACACGCAAGCCTCCACTGAGAGATGGATGGTGACTGCACATAAGGTACATTGGCCAGCCACTGAATGCTGGTCTCTTGCATGGAAGGCAAGAAGTCTACCACTGAACCACCACTGCCTCATGTCTGGAAGTTACAGTGTGGGAAAAATGTCATGGGTAAAAGTTCACAAGGCGAGGAGAGCCTGGTCAAGGAGAAGCTTCTGTAGTGGTTTGAGCAGGGCATAACAGGTTCAGAGCTGGGCCGTTAGAAGCCATATTCTTCCAGACTAAAGCAGCGTGACCAACACGCTTCTTATCGATTTTCCTCCAGGAAGACCTGCTGCATTTGGCATCACTCCAAGCTAAGTACTTTCTATTGTTTCTTGGCTGTAAATCCACAATCGTGCTTTTCCTCTGATATGGTCTTGCCTGCTAACTGATTCCTGCTGGCGCCAGGCAGACACACACTGCCTCAGGGCTACTCCTCACTGCGGCAAACCCCGACCAGTGCGGCCTGAGCAGGAAAGCAACAACACAGACAGAGGGAGGTGAGCAGGGCAGAGGGGAAGGAAGAACTGCTCACAGGCATATGCCATGCCAAGCTTTAAAAAGCCCCACCACGAACACTGAGCTTCTTTAAAAAAAAAAAAAAAAAAAACAGTTGTCAGTGAGTTGATTCTGACTCATGGAGAACCCATGTGTGTCAGAGTAGAATTATGCTCTATAGGGTTTTCAATGGTTGATTTTTCGGAAGTAGATGACCAGGCCTTTTTTCCAAGGCACCTCTGGGAGGACTCGAACCTCCAACCTTTCAGTCAGCAGCCAAGTGCGTTAAACATTTCCCCTACCTAGGAACTCCAAGTTTCTGTTAAGGGTGATGGAAAAATTTGGAAATGGATAGTGGTGATGGTTGAACAACGTGAGGATGACTAACATAATTAATGTGACTGAATTGTGCATGTAAAAATGTTGAAATGACAAATGTTTTGTTATATACGTATTTACCACAATGAAAAAAGAAAGTTCCCCCATATCCACCTTCCCGACAAACCCGGAAAAGAAGACAGGTGCTGTGGACTATAGGCTGCATCTTTCACAGTCACTTTCTACCCCTTGGCTGGATTTGCTGCAAAAGACTTCTTTAAAGTGTTTTAAAAAGCAAAGATGCCACTTTGATGACTAAGGTGTGACCGACCTAAGCCATGGTCTTTTCAATGACCTCATACGCGTGCAAAACCTGGACAATTGAAAAAGGAAGACTGAAGAAGGTTTGATGCAATTTGAATTGGTGAAAAATACTGAATATACAGTGGCCTGCCAAAAGAACAAACAAATCTGTCTCAGAAGAAATACAACCAGAATGCTCCTTAGAAGTGAGGACGGTGAGACTTTGGTCATTTACTTTGGACATATCCTCCACTGGAAAGACCAATCTCTAGAAAAGGACATCGTGTTTGGTAAAGTGGAGGGTCAGCAAAAACGAGGGAAATCCTCAATGAGATGGATTGACACAATAGCCACAAGAATGGACACGAGCATACCAACCATCATGAAGATGGTGTAGGACAGGGCTGGTTTCATTCTGTTGTACATAAGGTCGCCAGGAGTCGGAGCTGACTCCACAGCAACTAATAACATTCAGCACAGCGTAGGCGGGCTAGCATTGGCACGTGAACACATCTAGGCGGGGAGAAGGGCTCAGAGAACCTGGCTTGGTGGGTGTGTCTTGTGTCCTCGCCAGAGGAGAGTAGCAGGTCTGGGGGACCTAAGCACCCTGGTCTCTGGAGAGATGAAATGTCCTCCAACACCACCCTCCTGCCCTTGTGCAGGCTCCTTGCTCCCCAATTTCAGCTCCCGGGCAACTTCACACCAGGACAGGAAGTGCCTTGGTTACCAGTGACACCTTTCGAAACAGAAGCGTCATCTTAATTTCTTTTCCTTTTTCCAGAAAGGTTTTCACACCAATTACAAAAATACATTTAGGGCAACAGGGTAAAATGAAAAAGCGGAGGAAAAACAAGGGCAGAAAATCAATGACCACGTTAGGGGCAAAATAATATTCGAACTACATGACAAATTCAGGTTCCATGACCTTTCTAGATGGGGGCCTAAAATCTATTGAGTTACGGACATATGGAAAAACCCAGACATTTAAACCAATCCTAAACCCATGGGTGGAGCCCTGGTGGCTGCTAACCAAAAGGTCGGCAGTTCGAATCCACCAGCTGCTCTTTGGGAACCCTATGGGGCATTTCTACTCTGTCCTCTAAGGTTGCTATGAGTCAGAATCAACTCAACAGCAATGGGTTTGGTTTAGTTTTAAACACATGGGACACATGGAGTTGCCATGAGTCGGATCATGGTTTTGTTTGTTTTTTAAACATATATAGATCAAAACCAACCAGTGTAACTCAGGAAAAGTACAGCAAGTCCCAGAACTAAAAGACCAGAACAAAATTTATCCAAGCGTCCCCATAAAAGGAACCCACAACCAACATGCCTCTCATGAACACGACATCTCATGTGCCTGGCCCTCGTGCAGCTGGCGGCATGGCGCCAAAGGACTTAAGGTGGTGTATGGGAACATCTGCTAAAAGAACATGCTGGCAAGAATGCGTGGAGCCGGGGGGCTGACCTCCAGAATTTGCGTGCTTTTTCATCTTAAGGTTTAAAATGCCAAAGGAAACTCTCTATGCAGATTTCCTGAGGAGTCAGAACCTGACACTCACGTGCCAAGTATGTGAACTTCCTCCTTCTAAATGGGATAGACCAGCTTCACTGGGTGGCTCTCAGGACTAAGAGAGGTGTCAGCATTCTGCGTTTACAAGGGCAAAATGACATGTTCACGTCACACAACCAATGCATTTTACTCTAAAGCTTTTACAGTCAGGATGCCCCAGAGAAATGGAGAGAAAGTTGGGAGTCAGGAAGATAGCGGGAAGAGGGGCCGGCTGTGGGACCTGCTTTCTAACTGCAGGAGGTGGCCTCAAAAACACTCTGGTCGGATGGATCTCCAGGGCTGAGCCCTAACTGAGACCCCCAACAGTCCCACCTCAGAGTCCCCCACTCCCCTTGGCTGAGCTAGGTGACCTCAGGCTCAGTCCTGGGCGCTGGGCAGCCAGGACCCGGGCAAGCCTCCCTCTGGGGCCCTGTCACTGCCCCACACCCCAGGGCTGATGGACCTCAAAGCCCCCCTTGCCCTGCCTAACAGCACCCCGCCCCCATGCCCTGAGCCCAGGGGAGTTCCTGCCACTGGCCTTGGATGGACTATCCCCTCCCTGCTGGGGGAGCCCTGATTCTGATGCTCCCTTCTGCTGGTGGATTCCATCTTCCTTCTTCTCATCACTGAGTCCATCATCTCCTGGCCACCCAGCTGAGCCTCCACTGTCCCCTTGACAGAGTCCAGCCCCCACCACACCCCATGGCACCAGGGAGTCCATTACATCGCATTGTGGATCTGAGGTGAAAATGTTTCTCATCATTGATTTTATAGCTATTCCCAACGAGAGTGAAAGCGTTCAGATTTACAGCTTGAACTCTGAAACTTTGTTGTGTGCTGTTGAGTCAACTCTAACTCACACAGACCGTACAGGACAGGGTAGAACTGTCCCATAAGGTTTCCTAGGCTATAAATCTTTACGAGAGCAAATGGCCAGGTCTTCTCTCCTATGGGGTGGCTGGTGGGTTCGATCCTCTGACCTTCCGGTTAGCAGCTGAGCGCTTAACCATTGCTTCTCTGGAAGTCTCTTGAGCTGGTTACAGAAAGACTGTAGAAAAAAGGGATCAAACCTGACCACGTCTATGATACAAAATCAAGTATAATTTTTTGATGGAAGGCTGCACGATGACAGCCGTGGCCCCAGCTGACGGGCAGACACGTTCTGTCTGGCTGGCAGAGTGTTTTGAAAACATGCAAATCAGTTGCCCAGAGTCAAAAATCAGGTGATTTTACACACTGCTCTGGATTTCCAGCTCCTCTTTAAGGCATGAGGTGATGTGGGGAGTGGGAGCTCAGACTTAGCTCTCGTGTTTCTCTCTCCCTCCTGTGTGTCACTCCCTCCCTTACAACTTTCTTTTTGAGAAAAGTCATCCTCGCCTTAAAAAAAAAGAAGAAGAAACGAGGTGAGGTGGCCAGAGGTTCTCTCCCTGCACACACTGTCCCCAGAGTTGGGCACAGACCCTCCGAAGGTGGGGAATGACTCAGGAGGGAGAGAATGGGGTGTACTGGAGAGACAGGGTGGGCTGCCCAGTGGGAGGCATTTAGGGAGAGTGCTGCTCATGTGAGAGCTTCTAACCCCTTCAGGTTCTCAATACAACCCCCTTGGGCGGGAGTGCGGGTATGATTTATGGACTTGGCCTCAGAACCATTTCCTCTAGGTTTTCTGTTTCTCATTAAAGCTTTTAGGCAAAGGGCTTAGTTGCTCATTCTGGTGCTGGGTTAGCCCTGGCCTTATTAAACAGAAATATACAGCCAAGAGGAAATGAAGAAGGAAGGACAAGTGATGCCAAAAGGGGAAAACGGGGCTAAAACATCAGAGAAGCATCTGGGGGAGTGAAGTAATGGGGGGGGGTTGGGGGTGAAAAGAGGTCCCTGGATGGTGGAAACAGTTTTTACTTGGCTACTAACCTAGAGCTTGGTGGTTCAAACTCTGCTGCTGAAGAATGGCCTGGCAATCTGCTTCCGTAAAAATTACAGCCAAGAAAACTCTATGGAGCAGTTCTACTCTGTACACATGGGGTTGCCAACAGTCAGAGCTGACTCAACAGCAGTGGGTTTTTTTTTTTTTTTAAGTGTTGAAAAGCCAGAAATATGATTCTCTAATCAGAGAGGAGTGGGGCTGGCAGGCAGCAGGGATAACAGCTTCCGATTCCTTAGGAGAAACTGATGAAGATTGTGGAAGCAAGAAATCAACCTCTGGAGCGAACAACAGCTAAGAAAACCCAAAACCTCTGATGCGAGTGACACACGGTGCAGTGTTGAGTCCACAGATGCAGGTTCAAGCCCTGGGGTTGCCACTCGCCTGCTGGCTCTGTGCCTATAGGCCCCCTCCCTCTCCCAAAGCCTCGGTTTTCTCATCTGTAAAGTGGGAAGGGGAGCAATCACAGAACAGGGCTGCTGTGGGGAAGAGATGACAACACAATGTGACAGTCCTGTCAGCCCGTGAGTGGGGGTCTTAAAGGCCATTTCTCAGAGGCAGAACCCTTGTGTCAGAACTGAAGCTGCTATCCCCGTCACAGCCATGGCCAGCTGGAGGAAGCCCTCCAGATGTCTTCCCCTGCAGTGTGGTCAGATGAGACCAGTCTGGACACAACCCAGTCTCCTGCACAATCTCTATAAATACCTCTCACCTTATTTCTATCATCCTTGTACTGGTGGGGCTGCCTCCCACCTGAGGGTCAGGCACCAAAGTTGGCACAGGGGCAAAGGCTGCGCAGTCAGTTGTCAGTTGCTGGGAGTTGGCTCAGGCTCATGGTGACTTCATGTACAACAGAACGAAACATTGTCTGGCCCTGTGCCGTCTTCATCATCATTGGTGGGCTCGAGTCCATTGTTGAGGCCACTCTGGCCTCATCTAAGGAACTCATCTTCCAACACTATGTCAGACAATGTACTGTCGTGATCCATAAGGTTTTCACTGGCTAATTTTCAGAAGTACATTGCCAGGCCTTTCTTCCATCTGTCTTAGGCCGGGAAGCTTCACTGAAACCTGCCCACCATGAGTGACCCTGCTGGTATTTGAAATACTGGTGGCATAGCTTCCAGCATCACAGCAACACACAAGCAACCACAGCACGACAAACTGACAGACGGGTGGTGGAGAGCAGTCAGAGTCACCTTTAAACACACCTGTCTTCCCTCAGGCTGAGCAGGACCCTCACCTGAGGACAGGCACAGCAGGACCAGGGGGCTGATCACTACTCCTGCCCTTCACTCACTGCAGAGGAGGCTCTGGGCAGAGAGCAGGTGGAATGGCCAGTGCTGGCTGGACAACGTCTCTCTTTATTTTCTCTGTCAATTGCTTGTGGGTGAGTTTGTGTAGGTTACATGCATGTGTGATTCCTCCACATGCCAAAAGACCTTCACATAACGTGATCACTGATTTTTAATCAAGTGGACCCTGGAGGGTAGAATGCTCAGCACAAACTGGCTTCTATACCAGGATTGAAATATTTGATCTAAAAATATTCTGAAGCAGATAACAGGGTAGTAAGTACTTTAACCATCACCTGTCTGTCCTGTGAGTTAGGTAGTCGATTCGTATTATTCACAGTAGTTACGTTCTATAAAGTCACTATGGACAGTGAATTAGTGAATACTGAGCTCCAGGGGAAATACAGGTTAGATTCCTGCAAGCCTGTGGTCACAACATTTTCATCAACTGATCAATACATAACCTTCTCTTGTGTGTGTTTCTGTTTAAAGACCCCTTATTGACTACAGACTGTTGATTCATTAACATTGAACTCACGGCCAGCAGCACTGTAACTTGTGCCTGAACGAAGTTTACTGAGCACTTACCTAGCACTGAGGAACCCTAGACAGCACTTCAGCACTACGCTTGGGGCCACTTTAAAGAGTGAAATCAACAATAAAAAGCATAAAAATATGAAAACTGTTGCACTAAACAGACTTCGAAAAGGACACTTGTTTACAGTGTGAAGTAAGAAGGCAGGGTGTCCCCTTATATGACCTCAGCTGGGAACCTGCGGGGCTGGCAGCTCGAATTTTTCACTGCTCTCCGCATGTCCATGAACGACCGTGAGTACTGACTTTGGGGAAGCCTGGTGGTGCAGTGGTTAAGAGTTACGGCTGCTAACCAAAGAAGTCGGCAGTTTGAATCCACCAGCTGCTCCTTGGAAACCTATGGGGTAGTTC
The DNA here is from genome assembly GCF_000243295.1 of Trichechus manatus latirostris. NCBI lineage: Eukaryota > Metazoa > Chordata > Mammalia > Sirenia > Trichechidae > Trichechus > Trichechus manatus. Next base: position 557,400 of record NW_004443947.1, on the reverse strand, counting down.
TACTCTGTCCTATAGGGTGGCTATGAGTCAGAAGTGACTCAATGGCAATGGGTT
>NW_004443947.1:511412-557246 GCF_000243295.1 Trichechus manatus latirostris | reverse complement strand
TTTTTTTTTGGTATTGACTTTGGGGTTACAAATACATTTTAGGGAGTAGGTGAATTCACAAATACGGAGTCTGCAAATAGTGAGGATTGTCTGTATTTTATTTCCATTTAACAGAAGAGGAAACTGAAGCTCAAAAAGGCCCAAGGCCACACAGCCCACACAGCTAACAGATGGCAGAGCTGAATGTTTGTTTGTATAAAGGGGTTGCAAGCCTCCTAGATGCAGCTGAGTTCCCCCCATACCCCCGCAATATATGTTATGTCCTGTTTACAGTTGTGAGATAAACTCTGTTGGGTAAAAAGCACGCTCAGGAAGCTAAATCAGGGCTTCAGCAGGACCCGGAGTCGAAGGGAAACAGCAGCAAGCTGCCCATCCTGACATCATCAAAGCAAACACTGGCCACTTTTATCTTCCCTTGTAAAGGCCATTACGTGGCTTAAAGGGCCCTCACTCCGTCTGGCACCAAGAGCCCCCGTACCTTGACTATCTAATTGCCCCTTCAGTTGAGTCACCCGCTGGAGTACACCTAAAGGACGAAGGTGACCTCTCCACAATCTATCCTGTGGGGTCTGACATGAGATGGATGGTGACACGCAGAGCGTGTCCACGGGGAAGTCAGAGTCATCACCAGGCAGCGGGCAATGGCCATGTACTGGTCGGGTAGAGCTATTATTAACATAATTCCAACAACAAATACCCCGTAATGGGCTGATGTTTTTCTCATCTGCCAGACGCGAGCCTGCCTCCTTTGAAGATGGAACACCTTCCTTTCCTGGCCTGTGGAAAACTGAGTGCGTTCCTCCTTGTGTTTGGTGGAGAGAAATGGCTTGTGTGGTGTTTAAGAAGCGAAATTCTGGCCTGCTACCTCCAAGCCTGAGGACCGGTACTAGGGGACCGGTGCTACCTCACAGCTGTCAGAGAATGAGCCCCTGTGTGGTCAGTGGTCAGTCCTGATATGGGTTTAACCAAACTTGTGCATTTAAAGTCACAGTGAAGCCAGAAATCTGTCATCTTAGACTCTTTCCTTTTCTTCACCCCTTCAACCAGCCATCAGGTCTGTAACGGATTAAATTGCGTCTCCCCAAAAGATATGTTGAAGTCCTGACCCTTGTATCTATAAATGTGACCCCATCTGAAAATAAGGTCTTTGAAGATGTTAGCAGGTTAACATGCTACCACACTGAATTAGGGTCAGACCTAATCCCATCAGTGTGGCATCCTTATAAAAGAGAAGAGACACAGAGCCGAACTTTATGTGGAGATGCATTTACACTCCAAGAAGTATCTGCTATCACCAGAAGCTGGAAGAAGCATGGAACAGACTCTCCCTCAGAGCCCTCAGAAGGAATCAACATGGCTGACACCCTGATTCCAGACTCTCAGCCTCCAGAACTGTGAGAGAATAAATTTCTGTTCATATAAGCCCACTCAACTTGTGGTGTTTTGTTACAGTAGCCCTAGGAGACTCATACATGGTCCCATGATTCTACCACCTAATTCTCTGGGAGAGTTTCCCCACCCCTGCCTCATCTCCATGGCAACTTTCTCCTGGTCACGTGACCTCCCTTCCTTCTGAGCCAGGCTACCAACCTCCCTGCCTCCAGAACTCTCCAACAGTGTTTGCTCCCCCCAGTCCCTGGGTAGTACAAACTGTTAGCATGCTCAGCTGCTAACCAAAAGGTCGGAGGTTTGAGTCTACCCAGAAGTGCCTTGGAAGAAAGGCCTGGTGATCTACTTCTGAAAAATCCATCATTAAAACCATATGGAGTGCGGTTCTACTCTGACACACATGGAGTCACCATGAATCAGAATCAACTCAGCAGCAACTGGTGGTTGCTTCCCCCAGCACAGGTTTCTCACACCCTCTGGACGGTGCAGAGCGTTTGGAGGTGTAAGTCATTGAGAGTTTTCAAAAGTGATGGGGGGAGGGGGAAGAGACAAGGGCACAAACTCATAATTACAGGGCTGTAAAGACGGCCTGGTAAAGGAGCCCTGGTGGTGCAGTGGTTAACTGCTTGGCTGCTAACCGAAAGGTTGGTGGTTTGAACCCACTGGCCGTTCCATAGGAGAAAGATGTGGCAGTCTGCTTTGTAAAGATTCCCGCTAGGAAACCCTATGGGGAAGTTCTACTCTGTCCTATAGGGTTGCCACGAGTTGGAATCAACTTGACAGCAACGGAAAGGAGGGCCAGAGAGCAGCGAGGACACAGCTCCTAATGGGGGTTTCCCAGGGGCAGAGCAGGACACCAAGTGGACTGAGGAGCCTGTGTGTGCAAAGGTAGAGAGGAGAAGATGGTTTAGGGGACAGCGGGGTACATGTCATGGGGTGAGAAGATGCTGGAGAGGAGGCAGGGGTCAGGCTGAGAAGGACTTTACCTAAGAGCTTCAAAGGTTAACAAACTCCACAGGCCCTACTCGTAGAAAATGCACCTGTATCCATAAACCCAGTTCTGTGGGCCCAGGGAGGCCAGAGCCTCTGGTGGTTTTTTTTTTCTCCTTTTTTGAATACACTTTATTTTGGAAACCCTGGTGGCGTAGAGGTTAAGTGCTACGGCTGCAAACCAAAAGGTTGGCAGTTGGAATCCACCAGGTGCTCCTTGGAAACTCTATGGGGCAGTTCTACACTGTCCTATAGGGTCGCTGTGAGTCGGAATCGACTCGATGGCAACGGGTTTGGTTTTTTAAAAAAATTTTTAGAGAAGTTTTAGGTTTGCATAAAATTCTATATAAAGTACAGAGAGTTCCTGTATACCCCCTTCCCCCTACATCCTGTTTCACCTGTTATTAACACACTACATCCCTGTGGAACGTTTGCTATAGTTGAGGGACCAGTACTGATACATTATGACCAACTAAAGTCCATGGTTCACATGGAGCTTCACTCTTTGTGTTGTATAGGCTGATGGGTTTTGACAAATGTATAACGCCACAGCATTCTACAGAATAGTCTCACTGCCCTAAAAATGCCCTGCACTCCACCTGTTCATCCCTCCCCCTCCCCCTGAACACCTGATCTTTTGACACTCTCTCTAGTTTTGCCTTTTCCAGAATGTCTTATAGTAGGAATCAGACAGTATGGAGCCTTTACAGATTATGGAGCCTATGATGTTTCATGCAAGAGATCTGGGGTTTAATGTGAAATCTCCCGCATGGGGACAATCGATGGAGCAGACAAGGGCTCTGCCCCCTTCTAGCTCCTCACTGATTCAATATGACCCATCCAACTTGGTAACACTTGCCTTCAAGAGACATCTATTGTTGTGAGCTGCCATCGAGTCAACCCCCAACTCATGGTGACCCCTGTCGCACAGGGGAACAAAATGCTGCACCATCCCCATGACTGGGGATGTGGATTGGATCTTTGCACTCCATAGGAGTTTTCATTGGCTTATTTTCAGAAGTAGATCACCAGGCCTTTCTTCCATGTCTGTCTTAGTCTAGAAGCTCTGTTGAAACCTGTTCAGCAGCATAGCAACACGCAAGCCTCCAATGATGGACAGGTGGTGGCTGCCATGAAAGTCACTGGCCAGGAATGGAACCCGGGTCTCCCGCATGGAAGAAGAGAATTCTACCACTGAGCCACCACTGCCCCAAGAAGGAGTTAGGAAGCGGCTTTTACAAGTCCCTTTCAACTTGAAAGGGAAGAACAGTTAAGCCAACCGAGGAGCCGGCAGCCACTTCTCTTCAGGATTTAGAAAAGTGTGGAGGCTGGGGCTCTGTCATCTTGCACTGATGCCCACCTTCCAACAGGAAGAAGTGCGGAAGACCCAGAGCAGGCTGCCCCTGTGATGTGCTCCAAACAGACACAGTAAGATTAGGACTTAAAGGGGGGGTGGGAAGGGGGGTAGGCTGGGTTAAAAAGTACCCTTGAAAATCCCTTGAATTGTCCAGTTAGTATAGTGGACTTGGGTATTCACTAAGGACTGAGAAGTCTACTTCTGACTCCAGGTAGGAAACATAAGGACAGAGAGCCGAGCAGCAGGATGGTGGCCTCAAGGGTAGAGACACTTGCAGCCTGCCTCTTGGCCTGCAGGTGAACTCCTCTCTGGTTTTACCTTAGCTTTGATGACCTTAACCTTTATTAGTGGATTTGTTTTAATGAGAACTAAATGATATCTCAATTATGGATAACATTATGAAGAATGGAAATTCCAGAACACTTAATTGTGCTCATGCAGAACCTGTACATAGAACAAAAGGCAGTCATTAGAACTGAAAAAGGGGATACTGCGTGTGTGTCAGGGTTATATCCTTTCACCATACTTATTCAATCTGTATACTGAGTAAATAATCCAAAAAGCTGAACTATATGAAGAAGAACGCAGCATCAAGATTGGAGGAAGGCGCATTAACAACCTGCATTATGCAGATGACGCAACCTTGCTTGCTGAAAGTGAAGAGGTCTTGATGCACTTACTGACGAAGATCAAAGACTACAGCCTTCAGTATGGATGATACCTCAACATAAAGAAAACAAAAATCCTCACAAATGGACCAATAAGCAACATCATGATAAATGGAGAAAAGATTGAAATTGTCAAGGATTTCATTTTACTTGGATTCACAATTGACGTCCATGGAAGCAGCAGTCGAGAAATCAAACAAAGCAATGCACTGGAAAAATCTGCTACAAAATACCTCTTTAAAGTGTTAAAAAGCAAAGATGTCACTTTAAGGACCTGACCTAAGCCAGGACGTTTTCAATTGCCTCATATGCACACGAAAGCTGGACAATGAATAAAGAAGACCAAAGGAGAAATGAGGCATTCAAATTATGGTGTTGGTGAATAATATTGTATATACCATGGACTGCCAGAAGAATGAACAAATTTGTCTTGGAAGAAGTACAGCTAGAATGCTCCTTGGAAGCAAGGATGGCAAGACTATGTCCCTATCTTGGCTCAGGGTCTTGGCCTCCACGACTTGCAGGACCTCAGGACTCCACATGGCTGTTGGTTACCTCATCATTTAGGGACTCCATCAGCCCCAGAAGAATGTCCTGTTGTTTCTTGGGGAGGTAGGCCAGGGCTGGAGAAGTCCCACCTCAGTTGTCCCTTATGCCCCAAGGACCTTCTATGGAAACCTGGGCCCTCAGCCTGGAGAAGGAACACCCCTTTCTACCTAAAGTCTGATCTTTTAGGGGGTGAGGGCGTTGGCCACAGCCTCACAGACCCTCTCCTGAGGCTCCTCCCAGAAGGTTCTAGGGGAGATGCTTCCTCATCAGGGCGGGGGCTGAGGTTTGATTGGACCACTTCTGGGCACCCACTATTCTCCAGGCTCAAGCACGCTGTTAGCACGACTTGGCGAAAGCCCACTGTTCGTATATTGAAACGACGAATAAATTGTGTAGATGGTATGAGGCATCAGGGCCCACTACCATTCCATTATCAACAATGGTAAGGATGTGGGCTCCACTCACCAGCTGGGTAACCTTGGGCAACTTAATTTCTTTGTTTCTTTGTGCCTCAGTTTTGTCATCTGTACAATGGAGATCATTATAGGGGCTACCCAACAGGGTTCCCTGAGGATTAAATGAGATTATCTATGTCAATCCATTTAGTGCTCAATGACCACTAAATAAATGCTATTATTTAAAAAATAAACCAGGAGTATCATCTGCAGAAACAATTATAGTCCTTAAGAGAGGTAGCCTGAGGGTCTTCTGGGGTGAGGTTTTTTTTTGAGAGGAATGTCTTTAAATGGCCCGAAGAGTCCCTGGGAAAACCAGGGTGATGGCCATCCAGCACTCGTGTGTCTGAGGTACCTCCCCATGGCCTCCTTTTGTGCTAACCTTAAGAGAAAAATATAAAAAAGGCAGTTTTATGGATTGAATTGTGTTCCTTAACAAGATATGCTGAAGCCCTATTCCCCGGGACCTGTGAACAGGACCTTGTTTGGAGGTGGGGTCTTCGAAGATGTTTTCAGTTAGGTTAACTAACACGAGGCCATCCTGGAGTTGGGTGGGTCCTAATCCATTATGAGTGGTGTCCTTACAAAAGAGAAAAGACGCAGAGACACTGAGGGAAGACAGCCATGTGACAAAGGAGCTTTGCTGCTGCTGTAAGCATCCCTGGAGCTACTAGAAGATGGGAGACAGGTGTGGAACAGATTCTCGCTCAAAGCTTTGGAAGGAATCAACACAGTTGATACCCTGATCTCGGACTCCAGCCTCCAGAACTGTGAGAGAATAAATTTCTGTTCTGATAAGTCAGCCAGTTTGTGGTACTTCGTTATGACAATCCTAGCAAAAGAATACAGGCAGAAACCAAAAGAACATCAGAAAAAGATAGCAACGAAAGGATAGAAGGTTAAGAGAAGCTTGAAATGAAAATGGATTAGTGAGGCAGTTAAAGGACTGTTTTCTATCTGTTAGCAAAAGTGGCCATGTCGTGTGACATCAGGAGACCATGCAAACTGTAGCTGCACGTGTACCATGGAGGGTCCTGGCAGGTCTCCTCTCCTCTCTGCACTGGCTCCCCATCCTAAAAGGGAGTGATGGGAAAATGAGGCTGATCAGTAGGAAGACCCAGGGGCAGCGACAGGTGAAGGTACTTCTTTTTAGAAATAAGTTGTCATTGATGGTAGGGCAGTGTCAACCTAGACGCAGTATGCTGAGCTACTGATTGAACATGAACAGAAAAGTAACCAACTAGTTGTTGTTAGGTGCTGTCTAGTAGGTTCCGACTCATAGCAACCCTGCTACAACAGAATGAATCACCGCCTGGTCCTGCGCCATCCTCACAATCTTTGTTATGCTTGAGCCCATTGTTGCAGCCACTGTGTCAATTCATCTCAGTAAGGGTCTTCCTCTTCTTCACTGATGCTCTACTTTACCAAGATCGATGTCGTTCTTCAGGGACTGGTCCCTCCTGACAACATATCCAGAGTATGTGAGATGAAGTCTCACCATCCTTGCTTCTAAGGAGCGTTCTGGCTGTACTTCTTCCAAGACAGATTTGTTCATTCTTCTGACAGTCCATGGTATTTTAAATATTCTTCACCAATACCATAATTCAAACGCATCAATTCTAAGCTGTCTTCAAAACCCTGAACCAGTGATGGAAAAACTCGTGTCCCTAAACCTGGCCCTCATTGCTGCCTTTACCTGGATTGGCTATTTTCTCTTAAAACTGTTTCATGAGGAGTTGGCTCCTCAGTCTTGACATGAGATGAAGCCTCAGGAAATCCTGGAGATGTCCATCCAGGTCGTAAACAAGGCCAAGGCTTTTTAAAGGCTGGCTTCCCATCCCTGCATTTCTCTGAGCTATCTGCATTGTGGAGACCATATGGACAGCTCTGAGAAGGAAGTCCTTCCCCAGGACAAGGGAAACAGTCACCTGACACCACCAATCCCCTGCCAGGCTCCATGAAGGGCCCAGCCACCTCCACCCCTCCTCAATCTTGAGAGCAACGTTCATGGAGAAACCAAGGCTAAGTGGGGATATGCCCAATGAGCTGGTAGGAGGCAGGTGGGATTCAGACCCAGGTGTGTCATATTCCCAAGCCGAGGGTCCTCCTGGGGCCATGAACCACAGAGTAAAGGGCTGTGCAGTTCTGGGTCACACAGTGGGTGTTCATGCAGAGGGTTGGGGAGGCGCACACCTGTGTACAGCAGTAAGAATATTCCACAACAGCCTGGGGCTTGGAGCCCCCAGAAGAGAAGTATCTGCATCTTGTGCCACAGCATTAGAAACCACCCAAACAGAAAATCTGGTAAAAATCTGTTAGGAAGAAGAGGCTGAATAGAGGCTTCAGTTCCTGGGGTGTGTTCAGCCTTCCCTGCTTGCCCCCGTCAGAGTAGGCCAACTGAGGCACCCACCCTACTCTTCAATGCCAAGGACCGGGGAGGGGAATGCTCCTGGAAACCCTCACACAAGCAAGGTCCTGCCTCAGCTTCCTATCACCTAGTCCTCCCAGCCCTGCCCCAGACCCTTGGGGGTCCAGGAGTCTTGTCCACCTCCTCCCAGAGGGTGGACGGGCACAGAGCCTGGATGGACACCTCCTCCGCCCTCCTGAGAACAGGGTAACATGCACATGATGAAGTTCCTTTTGTGCCCTTCTTCTGAAACTTTCCACAGATGGGTGCTTTGCTCTCTGCTGACTCTAACCAAATAATAATCTCCTGTAAGCAATCTGCCTGAGACTTTACAGCTAGAGGCAGTATTACAGTAATTAACAATTTTAAGAATAGAAAACAGCTTCCTCAAAAAGTTCATCCAGCAATTCCACTCCTAGGTTTATACCCAAGATTTGAAAACAGAGACTCAAACAGACACCTGTACACCAATGTTCATAGCAGCACTATTCACAATAGCCAAAAGGTGGAAATAATCCATCAACCTGTTGGTTTGATTTTGACTCACCCTAGTGTTGCAGATTGAAAGGTGTCGCCCAAAAAGATACATTGACGTCCTAACCTCAGTACTGGTGAATGCGACCTTGTTTGGAAATAGGGTTTTTCTTTTGTTTTCAGTTACATTAATGATGCCATACCAGATTAGAATGGGTCCTAATCCCTTCCGAGTAGTGTCATGTCAAAGGAGAGACCAGACACAAAGACCCACAGGGGAGGACAGATATCATGTAAAGATGCATCTAGAAGCCAAGGAATGCCAAGAACCGCCTGCGACTACCAGAAGCTGAAAGAGACAAGGAAGGATTTTCCTTCAGAACAGACAGAGAGAGAGTATGGCCCTGCCAACACCCTGAATTTGGACGTCTAGCCTCCAGGACTGTGAGAAAACAAACTTCTGTTCTTTAAAGCCACCTACTTGTGGTATTTTGTTACGGCCAAAAAAAAAAAACAAAAAACAAAACCCAACTAAATCTGTTGCCGCCAAGTTGATTCCGACTCAGTGACCTAATAGAACAGAGTTGCACTGCCCCATAGGGTTTCCAAGAAAAATAAGGCACCCTGGATCATAGAGTGAACTGATTTAGGAAACACTAAAACCAACGTGGCCGTTCCTGGAGCCCAGTGTTAGGTCATCCACACCCACCTTCACAGGCATCTGATTATAAAACCAGGACGAGGGGTCAGAAAGTTCCCATGTCAGCTGCCAGGATTTTAAAGAGAAATATTCAATCAGTTTTAGACAGAATTGCATATACTATTTTACTGATTTCCCCTGCTTCCATAATAAACCTAACAACTCTTGGGAAATAAAAACCCATGCGTCCTGCTCCTCTAGTATCAAAGCAGGAGGAAGAAGGCAAAGTGGAATTTACGGGTTCATAGCTGCATTAATCAGCAGCTGGAGAAACGAGAGCTCACATTGCAGGCTACAATGCAGCACTTGTGTCCAGCCAAGGCTTTTTGTGCATATGGGTGTGTTTTCTCAATATTATTATTAAAAAGGCAATATACGATTCTAGGAAATTTTAGGAATAAGACCCACCCATAGTCCCACCAACCTACCACACATATTTCCATTTTTGGGCGTTTGCTTCCAGTCTGTTCATATGAAGACATGTGAGCAGACGTGGAGGATATATGCAGGGATGATGATAGAGCAGGGGGAGCATTTCCCTGTCTGGACCTCCTGCCCCCACTGGGTCACTGAGACCTGGGAGGCACTGCCTGAGGGGAGGGAAGCGTCAACAGTGCAGAGGGGTCTCTGGGCTCAGTGGCACCTCCACCTCCCAAAGCTGCCCAGTCAAGAGAAGAATCTAAGAGGAAACCCGTGGCCTTAAGAGCAGCAGGGACAATGCCTTGGATCCTGGGTAGAGAGAGCCCCCAGGAGATGGCGAAACCCAGACTCAATATGGCTGTGGGTGGGACAGTCTTCTTTTGCCATAAAGTTTAATGGCTCCATAGTATGCCCCTATTGATATCTTAAAGTTTACTTCCAACACCCGTCTGTCAGTTTGTCATACTGTGGTGGCTTGCATGTTGCTGTGATGCTGGAAGCTATGCCACCAATATCTCAAATACCAGCAGGGTCATCCATGGTGGACAGGTTTCAAGGGTACTTCTAGACTAAGAAAGACTAGGAAAAAAGGCCTGGTGATCTACTTCCAAAAATCAGCCAATGAAAAGCCAATGGATCACAACTGAATATTGTTACTTTGGATATAGTAACAGTACCAATTGCTGGAAGAAGACATCATGTTTGGTGAAGTGGAAGGCCAGTGAAAGCAAGGGAGACCCTCTGTGAGATGGACTGACACAGTGGCCACAACAGTGGACCCAAACATGTCAATGATCATGGGGATGGCTCAGGACCAGGCAGTACATAAGGTCACCATGAGTTGGAGCCAATTTGACAGCAACTAACAAAACAATTTACTTGAAATATCATCAGACATTCAAGTTGCTTCCTTTACTTTGCTATTAAAGTAAGTACAATAAACTTCTGTAGGCAGACTCCACTATCACACCTGGGGATCTCTGCTGTGCTGCGGAGGGCCAGAGGCTTCATATGTGTGCTTTGTCTTTGTGCACACAGAGTCTCTCTTCTGTGACCCTAATCCCTTACCATCAATTTCTGGGGCTCAGGCTAGAAAAGGACATCATATTTGGTAATGTAAACGGTCAGTGAAAACAAGGGAAACTTTCAATGAGACGGATTGACACAAGAGCCACAACAATGGACTCAAACATACCAACTGTTACGAATTGACTTGTGTCCCCCCAAAAATGTGCATCAGCTTGGCTAGGCCATGATTTCCTATTATTGTGTGGTTGTCCACTATTTTGTGATCTGATGTAATTTTCCTATGTGTTGTAAATCCTAACCTCTCTGATGTTAATGAGGCAGTATTAGAGGCAGTTATGTTAATGAGGCATGGCTCAATCTACAGGATTAGGTTGTATCTTGAGTCAATCTCTTTTGAGATATAAAAGAGAGAAGCAAACAGAGAGGATAGGGACCTCATACCACCAAGCAAGAAGAGCCAGGAGAAGAGTGTGTCCTTTGGACGTGGGGTCCCTGTGCTGAGAAACTCCTAGACCAGGAGAAGATTGATGACGCAGACCTCTCCCCAGAGCCAACAGAGAGAGAAAGCCTTCTCCTGGAGCTGGCACCCTGAATTCGGACCTCTAACCTCCTAGACTGTGACAGAATAAATTTCTCTTTGTTAAAGCCATCCACTTGTGGCATTTCTGTTAAAGCAGCACTAGATAACTAGGATACCAATGATCACAAAGATGGCACAGGACCAGGCTATGCTTTGTTCTGTTACAAAGGTGGCTATGAGTCAGAGCCAACTTGACAGCAACTAACAACAATGACAACAACAACAAATGTGTATGTAACATTATTTCCTCATATATGTTGAAGTTCTGCCTCCCTTATTTTCTGTGGGTTCCCCTACAGGTGCTTTATGTATCATTTTGTGACAGGTGAATGGCGAGGTGCCCAGGTCACATGGCTCAGGAGGGTATGTGAGCTGACAGCCCCCGTGAGTGTATGGACAGACACACACAGGTGTCGTGTGCAGGGACAGCCACCTTCAGCCCTCTAGATGCTTTTGAAGTAGAACTGAGCTGCCCTGGACAGAGTGGACACTGGTAAGCTCTCCTTTGGTGCTGGGATCAAAGGCTTATAGGAAGGCCTTCTCAGTTGCAGGGTCTATGTAACCCAGTGAGCAGAGGCTGTGTGTCCTGCCAACCACAGAGCCCCTGGGGTGGACTTGTTGGGTCAAACTGCATTTGCTGAGGCTAAGAGCTCAGTTGTGAAAGTTCAGTCCTTCCTACTAATGTTACTGGGAGGCATGAAGACCAGATTCAGGTTTAGGATTTGCAGTTTTGGCCTTATTGACATTCTTACCCCAGCTCTTGCTCTATGATTAGGGTGACTATATAATTTATCATCCAAACCAACACATTTTAAGAGAGTATTCTTGGGATGATTAATAATTATGTGGGAAGAACAGGCATAAACTGGGACAGTTCCAATAAAGTGGGACATATGGTCATTTTAGTGATGACCAGTGCAAGGAGGGCAGTGAGGAACAGAGAGACACACTGCTGTGCAGCAGGTCGCCTGTTTGAACGTCAGGCACAATGCAGCATTCCTCGTCAGAAACATATCCTTCTGAGGCATAAAGATGAGGCCATATAAAGGGAGAGTTGACACTGCCCATTCAAACCAACTGTCCTCCCAAGGGTCCTCTGGCACAGATCCCACCCTGCCCCCACCCCAATGTGCACAGGACAATGTAGGGCAGAGGCAGCCCCACAGAGAGCTATCTGCAAGGCTTCCCAATGCTCTGGGCACCTAGGCCACCAGCGGCCATGTCTCTGTGGCTGATGTTCTGCACACAAGAGGTTCTTAAAACCAATCTGTTCCAACAAGGGTGCCAAGACCATTCAGTGAAGAAGGAATAGCCTCTTCAACAAACGGTGCTGTGACAACTGGATCACACTACATAAAAAAACTAACTAAAAATGGATCAAAGACCTAAACATAAGCGATAAAACTGTAAAACTCTTAGAAGAAAACAGGTGTAAATTTTTGTGGCCTTGAATTAGGCAATGGTTTCTTAGACACGATACCAAAAGCACAAGAAATCAAAGAAAAAAATAGATAAATTGGACTTCATCAAATTTAAAAAACTTACGTTTCCAAAGACACCCTCCAGAAGGTGAAAAGATAACCCACAGAATGGTATAAAATATTTGCAAATCATCTATCTGATAAGGGATTTGTATCCAGAATATATAAAGAACTCTAACAACTCAACTATAAGAAGTCTAATAAACCAATTAAACAATGTTTCTGAACAGATATTTCTCCAAAAAAAGATATACAAATGGCCAATAAAGATGCTTAACATCATTAGCTAAATCAAAACCAAAATGAGATACCACTTCACACCTACTAAGATGGCTAAAATGAAAAAGATAGGTATTAACAAATGTTGGCAAGGATTTGGAGAAATTAGAATTTCATACACTGTTGGTGGGAATATAAAATGGTGTAGTTGCTTTGGAAAACAGCTTGGCAGTTCCTCAAATGGTTAAACATAGAGTTACCACACGTCCCAGCAATTCCACTCCTAGGTATATACCCAAGTGAAAGGAAAACATATGCCCCCACAAAAACTTGTACACAAATGTTCATAGTAGCATTAGTCACAACAGCCAAAAGTTTGAAACAACTAAAATATCCATCAACAGATTAATGAATAAAGAAAATGTGGTATATCCATACAATGGAATATTATTCAGCCACAAAAGGAATGAAATACAGATACATGTTACAACATGGATGAATCTTGAAAATATAATGCTAACTGACCCCAAAGATCACATAGTGTATGGTTCCATTCATATGAAATGTCTAGAATAGGCAAATCTATAGAGACAGAAAGAGGATCAGTGTTTGAATAGGGCTGGAAGAGGAATAAGAGGGGCTGGAAGATGACAGCTAAAGGATACAGGGCTTCTTTTTTGGGTGATGAAAATATTCTAAAATTGATGGTGATGACTGCATAACTATGAATATGCTAAATACCACTGAACACACTTTAAACTGGTGAATTGTATGGCAGGTGAATCAGATCTCAATAAGGCTTTACAAAAAGACAAAATAAATAAATAAATAAAACCACTCTGAATGTCTGAATTAGCATTTATGTGGCATCCCAATCTGCCCCTAGGGAGTCTCAGAGCATATTCATCTTAAATCTTTCTAACAATACCCTCACTACATTTCCAAAACATTAAGGAGACTGCATCTATGGTACACACCTCCCAAAAGACAGGACTGTGAACAGGCCCGCACTACCAGCAGAAGCCCCAGTGAGTAATCATCAGGCAGGACATGAACGATTTTAGTATCAGCAGCAGCACAAATAAACAGAAAATACAAGTTCTCTGTCTTCTTACTGCAGTGCAAGACCACAGAATGCTGGAGCACAGGTCAGAGCAGCATAACTGATGCTCAGATAGAAAGGACCTTTCTAAAAATTATTAAGGTCCAGGTTCACCTGCCTGAAATCAGTGAGGAGAAGCCAAATCCCCCAGCTGAAGACCTCAGCCCCTGTTCCCCATGCAAACGACAGGGTGACCACCTGCCCTCTCTCTCCTGTCTCTGGAACCAGATCGCTCATCCAATAAGAGGACAACCTCAGCTTCATGCTATATACAAAAATGAACTCAAAATGGATCAGAGATCCAAGATGATCACGACGTGGCATTGGGTGGGTCTAAGGAATGACTGTCCCGAGGGAGAGGTAAGTGACCCCACAGAGATCTGCCTGTCTGCAGGGGAAATGAGGCTGAAGTCCTGGTCATTTGGCTTTTCCTCATTTATTTCAGGAAGGCCAACTGCCTGAACCTTAATAATTTTTAAAAAGTTTCCTACCCTTGGAAGGAAACTAGAATTGTCTTTACATAATGAAATTTTGGGGCAACAGTTGTGTTGGGAGAGCTTCAGTCTCAAAGAACTAATGTAATATCATTTCAGTGAACTGCAGCCCAATGCAGGGTGGCCTTCGCATGCTCCAAATCTAGGCATCCAAACCCAGAAGTCAAGGTAGCTATTGGCTGGCAATAGCAAACAGAGCTGGTCTACACAGGTGTAACCCAGGGCCCTGCCCCGGCCAGTGCCTCAGTCCCAATACACACCCAGTGAAGCAGGAGCTCAGACTCTCCCAGGAGGGCAGTGTGCTGGGGGCCTCAGTCCCTACTGCCCTCTAGCCTGCTGCCAACCTCAGCCTAAAGGTGGCTCCTGGGATGTATCATCCACACAATGGCTGGCTTGGCTTTTCACCACCTGGACATGTATTAGTGAATCCCCTCCCATAAAATAGCCATTTTATTGTTACCTGAAGATCAAAGGTCCAGTAGAAGTTGCCAGGTTAGAAGAGGAGGCCCCAGGAAGAGCAAGACCCAATGACGTGACCATGCAAGAAAAGGAAAACAAGACGTAAGTTCAGAGTTCGACAGCAACGCCTGGGCACAATATAAACACTTTCCACTAGGAGTCCAAGGACAGTTCTGCTATTAACTTCGTACAGGGTATTTTCAAGTGCTTTACCATACACCATCTTACCTGTTGCTCAGAAGCACCTGCAGAGAGGAAACAGACTCGGAGAGTTCAAGAGCCGAAGGACCCACAGTGAGCACGCTGACAGAAAAGCAGCTCAGACTCAGGTTTTCTAGCTCCAAATCGTGCACTGCTGTTTAGTAAATGATTCACTGAATGTGTATACTGCATTTGGCTCAAAAGACACCCCTGGCACTCAGTGGATAATGTGGGGCTAGTGTGAATGTATGGGGAATTGAGTTGATATCAACTGCCAATCCAGACATTCTTCCTCCTTTCCAGTGATGTTCCCAAGGAGGAGTGGGAAGGGCCCAGCACCATGCCCAGCACGGTGGGTCTGAAAGGAAGGCCAGGACATAGCGCCTTTGTCCCAATGCCACAGATGCTCAGTGTGGCCACAGTCAACACTTGAATGAAGGACTGGGGGGCACAGGAAGATGAGGAGGAGAGGAAGGAAGATGAAGCTTCAGGGAAAGAAGCAGAGTGGGGTTCAGATCTGCCTGGAGGATAAGGCCGCTGGGACAGGCAGAAAGAAGGGGCTGGGATGGGCAGGTAAAAAGCCTGCCCAGTGTAGTGCGGAGTTTTCTGAGGGCAGGGCCTGTGAATATTCATCCAGTGCCCCAGTGCTAGCCCGGGGCCTGGCCGAGAAGAAACAAAACCAAACCTGTTGCCGTTGAGTTGATTCCAACTCACAGCAACCCTATAGGACAGAGTAGAACTGTCCCATAGGGTTTCCAAGGAGCGGCTGGTAGATTCAAACTGCTGACCCTTTGGTTAGCGGCAGAACGCTTAACCACTGCGCAACCAGGGCTCTTGCTAAATGCATGTTGAATCAACCATGAGTCCTCCACTTAGAGGCACTCATGTCTGAGGATCACATACTCTGCTGCCTAGCTGCTCTGCTCTGTGCTGTGCTCAAGCTCTGACCCCACCCTCTCACCCCATCCTCCCACCCCGAGGAATGTTGAGGCAGGCCTCCACCCACTCACCCTAATCACCTCCCAAAGATCTCCAAGTAATAAAACTGTATTTATAGGACTGGTTACTATTTGGCTCCAAGAAATTAATCCATTTAAAAATTCATGGTGTTCTGGCGTAAACATGATGTCCAGGGCTGTTCAAAGGACCATGTGGTCTGAACGCTTACATCTTTTGAGAAATAGGATGCCCAGCAGCTAACTGAAAGGTTGGGGATTCGAGCCTACCAGCTGCTCCATGGGAGAAAAGACGTAGCTATTTGCTCCCGTAAAGATTACAGCATGGGAAACCCTATGAGGCAGTTCTACTGTGTCATATAGTGCCACTATGAGTCGGAATTGACTCAACGGCACACAACAACAGGCTGAACTAATGGGTAGTGGTAGAATTCTCGCCTTCCATTCATGAGACCTGGGTTCGATTCTTGGCCCATGTGCCTCATGTGCGGCCACCATCTGTCTGTCAGTGGAGGCTTGAGTGTTGCTATGACGCTGAAAAAGTCTCAGTGGAGCCTCCAGACTAAGGCAGACTAGGAAAAAAGGCCTAGTGATCTACTTCCAAAAATCAGCCGATGACAAGTTTCTTTAACAAATGGTACTGGCATAACTGGATGTCCATCTGTAAAAAAAATGAAACAGGATCCATACCTCACACCATACACAAAACCTCAGTGGATCAAAGACCTAAATATAAAACCTAAAACAATAAAGATCATGGAAGAAAAAATAGGGATAATGCTAGGGGTCCTAATACATGGCATAAATAGAACACATACCATAACTAGCAACGCACAAACACCAGAAGAGAAATTGGATAACTGGGAGCTCCTAAAAATTAAAAACTTACGCTCATCAAAAGACTTCACCAAAAGAGTAAAGAAAGATACAGACGGGGGAAAAAATTTTTGGCTATGACACATCTGACAAGGGTCTAATCTCTAAAATCGACAGAATACTTCAGCACTTGAAGAACAAAAAGACAAACAATCCAGTTAAAAAATGGGCAAAGGATATGAACAGACACTTCACCAAGGAAGACATTCAGGCAGCTAAAAGACACCAGAGGAAATGCTCTCGATCATTACTCATTAGAGAAATACAAATCAAAACGACAATGAGATATCATCTCACCCTGACATTACTGACACTGAAAAAACAAAACAAAACAGAAAGTAACAAATGTTGGAGAGGTTGCTGGGAGATTGGAACTCTTATGCACTGCTGATGGGAATGTAAAATGGTACAACCACTATGGAAAACACTATGGCACCTCCTAAAAAAGCTAGAAATAGAAACACCATATGATCCAGCAATCTCACTACTAGGAATAGATCCTAAAGAAATAACAGCTGTCACATGAATAGACATATGCACACCCATGTTCATTGCAGCACTATTCACAATAGCAAAAAGATGGTGTCTTAGGCTGGGTTCTCTAGAGAAGCAAAACCAGTAAAGCATATAAATATATATATATAGAGATTTATATCAAGGAAATAGCTCACGCAATTGTAGAGGCTAAAACATCCCAAGTCCACAGATCAGGGTAGAGGCCTCTTCCAGTTCACGTAGCTGCAGAAGCTGGTGAACCCAAGTTCGGCAGGTCGGAGAGGGGCTCCTGCTCACAGGCTGTGAAGGTCAGTGAATTCCAAGATCAGCAGACAAGACAATCAGATTTCTCCTGATTCATGTAGCTGCAGGGGCTGGCAAACCGAAGGTCGGCAGTTCGGGGAACCAGACTCTTGCTTGTAGGCTGAGAAGTTCGACAAATTCTGAGATCAACAGGTAAGCTGCTAGCTCAAGTCCTAGGAACCGTAGATGAGACAACAAGAGGCAGCTGCTGAGTCTGGAACAAG
The DNA here is from genome assembly GCF_000243295.1 of Trichechus manatus latirostris. Classification (NCBI taxonomy): domain Eukaryota; kingdom Metazoa; phylum Chordata; class Mammalia; order Sirenia; family Trichechidae; genus Trichechus; species Trichechus manatus. The sequence goes on along the minus strand of NW_004443947.1, from coordinate 539,418 downwards.
CCAAAAACCTTGGCAAGGCGAGCAGGCAGAAGGTAACCGGTGGAAGGCAGAGAGAGGAAACTGAGAGGGCAGTGAGCTGCCACAGGCCCCGCCTCCGCCAGTACCACTCAGCAGATTCCATCATGGGGGTGTTCACAACATTATACTACTATTAAAACACTGAGAATAATGGTCTAGCCAAGTTGACATACAATCTTAACCATCACAGTCCACGCCTTGTCAACCAGGCACCTGTACGCATCTCCTGAAACCATACATAATCTCTGAATAAAGATGATTACAAAGTCATACTTGCGCCTAACATGATACAACTAACACGCGTACAATCGAAAACACACTAGCCCTGTTTACATCTTATGCTTTATAAATGAAGGAAACAAAAATATTAGATGCACACATACAAAACAGAAATACTCATAGCAATCACGGTCCCCATTTCTGCAACTGGTCACGTGGCCGTAACTGCTATTTAGAACTACCTTCTTCCACCACCCATTCTGTATTCCCTTTGCCCTCAGCAAGCACCTCAGCTGGTTGTGGTTCTTTGCCTGGTGGGGTTACCCAAACCTTCATTCCTGAAGGGTCTGGGTCATTAGCAGTCATGTTGGAATTAGGTTGCTGTAGTTTTCCATTGACTTTAATCACAGGGCACTGGTAGTACTAAGAGACGCCCTAAGGAATCTCCTGCATTCCAGACATACTCTTCTTTACCTCCATTATGTAATATCAATCTGATTTCCTCTTGGTAATCAGGATCAATCACACCAGTCAGTATGGTAACTCCCTTCTTTGCCTGTTGATCCAGAGGCATAAGGAGCCCAAGGTGGCCAGGTCGCATTCTTAACTTCCAGTTTAATGGAATCAGTGATGTGTCTCCAGGTGGGCGCATTCCTCCCTTTGGAACTAAGACCTCTAGGCCTGCAGAGCATAAAGTTGAGGGGACAGGAAGCAAAAATCTTGCAAGTGGGTCACTAGGGGTAATAGTGAGTGGTGCCACTCCCATTTCCACCCCTTGATTCCTGGACCTGTGAATCCTGGCTATGGGAGAAACAGCACCATATATTGGACGCTGGTTTAAAGCATATACAGCCTCCTGGAGAACATTGCCCCAACCCTGCAAGGTATTGCCACCTAGCTGGCACAGTTATTGTGTCTTTAGAGGGCCAGTCCATCGTTCTATCAAGCCAGCTGCTTCAGGATGATGGGGAAAATGGTAAGACCAATGAATTCCATGAGCATGGGCCCACTGCCACACTTCATTGCTGAAGTGAGTCCCTTGATCTGAGGCAATGCTATGTGGGATACCATGATGGTGGATAAGGCATTCTGTAAGTCCACAGATGGTAGTTTTGGCAGAAGCATTGTGTGCAGGGAAGGCAAATCCATATCCAGACTAAGTGTCTATTCCAGTAAGGACAAAACGCTGCCCTTTCCATGATGGAAGTGGTCCAATGTAATCAACTTGCCACCAGGTTGCTAGCTGATCAGCTCAAGGGATGGTGCCATATCGGGGACTCAGTGTTGGTACCCATCAATGGATGAATGGATAAACAAATTATGGTACATGCAATGAAATACTACCCAATGATAAACAACAATGATGAATCTGAGAAACATCTCACAACATGGATGAATCTGGAAGGCATTATGCTGAGTGAAATAGGTCAATCAAAAAAGGACAACTATTGAATGGAACCACTATTATAAAAAATCAAGACAAGGTTTACACATAGAAAAAAAATTCTTTGATGGTTACAGGGTAGGGAGGGGTAGGGAGGGGAAATCACTAACTAGATAGTAGACAAGTGTCAACTTTAGTGAAGGGAAAGACAACACACAATATAGGGGAAGTCAGCACAGCTTGACAAAAGCAAAGGTATAGAAGTTTCTTAGACACATCCAATGACTTGAGAGACTGAATTTCTGGAGCTGAGGGCTGGGGATCATAGTCTCAGGGGACATCTAGGTCAACTGGCATAACATAATTCATAAAGAAAATGTTCTACATCCTATTTTGGTGAGTATCATCTGGGGTCTTAAAAGCTTGCGAGTGGCCATCTAAGATACATCTATTGGTCCCATCCTGTCTGGGGCAAAGGAGAATGAAGAAAACCAAAGACACAAGGAAAATGTTAGCCCAAAGGCCTAAAGAACCACTTGAACCACAGCCTCCACCAGCCTGAGCCCAGAAGAACTAGATGATGTCTGGCTACTACCACCAACCACTCTGACAGGGATCACAGTAGAGGGTCCTGGACAGAGAAATGTAGAACAAAATTCAAATTCACAAAAAAGACCAGATTTACTGTTCTGACAGAGACTGGAGGAACCCCTGAGACTACGGCTCCCGAACACCCTGCTAACTCAGAACTGAAGCCATTCCCGAAGCCCACTTTTCAGATAAAGATTAGACCAGCCTATGAAACAAACACTAACACACAAACAAAGTTCCTTCTTAGTTCAATCAAATATACAAGACCAAATGCACAACTCCTGCCCAAAAGCAAGATAAGAAGGCAGGAAGGGACAGGAAAGCTGGATGAATGGATACAGGGAACCTGGGGTGGAAAGGGGGAGAGTGCTGACATACTGCAGGGATTACAACCAATGTCACAAAGCAGTATGTGTATAAATTTTTGAATGAGAAACTAACTTGAGCTGTAAACTTTTACCTAAAACACAATAAAATTAAATAAAACCAAAAATCAGCCAGTGAAAACCATATGGAGCACAATGGTCTGATCCAGTTGTGCAAGGGATAGCCATGAGTAAGGCGCCGACTGGATGGCGGCTGACACAACAAGTATTTCTTGCTCCAAGCCCGGCTCTCCGGTTCCTAAGCCCGTCTTCACAGGGAGAGGGGACTGTGGGCAGCCTAACTCCTTCATGTTACAAATGGGGAAACTGAGGCCTGGAGAGATGAAGTAATTCTTCAAGCTTACAAGCTGGTCAGTAGCAGGGCTGGAATGACAAGCTCCTGGGTCTCAGGCTATGGGTGAGGGGTATTAGTTACACTGAAGTCATGTCAAGCTGCATTCAGTTTTCAGGTCCAAATGTCCGGGCCGCATTATCCTCTGCGAGGCTCTCCCACTGGCCGTCCAGTGCTCTGGGAGCCCATCAGGACTGTTTGGCATGGAGTTCAAAGGAGCAAGACAGCTGAGCATCTGGGGCTTCCCTGGTGTCCACTGAGCAAATGTCAAAGATGTGAGCACTGCAGGGCCACCTGTCACACTGTGGAGGCTTTAGGGGACATGGCTTACCCAGGGGCTCACAGTCAGCTGGCCACCCCACCCTGCTCCAGGCTGTCCATGTGGCCTCAAGGAAGGCGTGTGCAGAGCTTGAGTGAAACCACAGAGGGGCACAGGTCTGGCGCCCGGCAGACGTGAGTTCAAGACCTGGTTTGGCCATTTACGGAACATGGACCCTGGCAGGTCAATTGATAGCTCTGAACCTCAGTTTCCTCGTCTGTAAAATGGGGCTAATAATGCTGACATTTCGGGGCTCTTTGTGAGAATTGAGAAACTATTTTAATTCTCCCGGAATCCAGATTTCTGGGTCCACGGAGTTGGGGTGACCCACCCAGGCCATTTGCCCTTAGGTGTCCTTTTGAACCTTGAGTCTTTAAGGAACTGGTTTTCCTGGAGTCACCTTCAGGTCAAACAATAGCCTGGTAAGCAGCTTAAAACCCGTTGCTGTTGAGTCGATTCAGACTCATAGTAACCCTATAGGACAGAGTAGAACTGCTCCATAGGGTTTCCAAGAAGCAGCTGGTGGATTCGAACTGCTGACTTTTTGGTTTGTAGCCGTAGCTCTTAACTACTGCACCACCAGGGCTCCAGTAAGCAGCTTAGGGAGACCATTTTTGCCTTAGGCAGGGATCTCTTGGAGAACTATCTACGTGCAGTCAGTTTTGGAGCACTGGTGGCGCAGTGGCTAAGAGCTTGGCTGCTAACCAAAAGGTTTGTAGTTTGAATCCACCAGCTGCTTCTTGGAAACCCTATGGGGCAGCTCTACTCTATCGTATAGGGTTGCTATGAGTTGGAATAGACTCGATGGCAATGGGGTTTTCATGCAGAGGGTCCTCCTGTGATGATTCAGTATCTGAGGCCTCACAATTGCACAGAGAAGCCAAAGTCATCACAACACAAAAATAGTGTCTATTAAACTGACCCTTTATAAAATTAGTCCCCACTTAGACACACCTGCCTGTTAACATTAGGGTCTGTCCACACTCACTGTGTCATTGTCTTTGCTAAGCAGTCTCCAGATGATTGCTACAGGTTGTAAATTCATCTTGTTTTAGGAGGTTATTCCTGACTCTAAATAACAGGATGAAAATCCACTACAAGTGAAACTGCAAATCTTGTAAAAAGGAATTTCATGAAGTTGATGAAAGTGATGCTGGAGAACTGCTAGAATCAGATACCAAGACATCAACAATGAGGCTGGATCTGGCAGGGTTAGCCCAGTTCACAACCAAAGAAGATACACTTGCTAAAGATAAGGACATGAAGGATGTTTCCAAAGAGAATGATTCAATCTCAGAATTTCTGTTTGTGATTTCTTTCCGCCTGAATTATATCCTTTAGATTTTATTTACTTTATTTACCTTAGCACATAAAAGGTATTACTCCATTGGACTCTTGGCTTCCGTTATTTAAAAAGACGGGGGTGGGGGAATGATTCAGGTTAAAAGATTGAGAAATACTTACAGGAAAAATGATGGAGCCCTTGAATATTTTTGTAAGAATGACTCTCTATTAACATGCTGTGACATTCAAATGTCAGGAGAGTGAACTTACTGTGCTTTCACACAAGTGTGTGGGTAAAATTCAATCCAAAAAAAAAGATCATTCTTCTTTTTTTGTTTAGAAAATTCCCACAAAGTTGTAATTATAACTTAAACCTTGCCAAATATAAGATAAAACAAACTCATTTTTACAATTTTTGGTTTCTGTTCTCAAGATTTAGTCCCAATGAAACCTTTGCTTACTATTTACTATGAAATTAAAAGGCCTTTCCTAGGCTGTCCTGTTCTGACAGTGGTAGGCTTCTTGCCTTCCATGTAGGAGACTTGAGTTCGATTCCCAGCCAACGTACCACATGCACAGCCATCACCAGTCTGTCAGGGGAGGCTTGCGTGCTGCTATGATGCTGAACAGGTTTCAGCAGAGCTTCTAGACTAAGACAGACTAGAAAGAAAGGCCTGGCTATCTACTTCTGAAAATCAGCCAATGAAAACCCTATGGATCAGGAGTTAAAGGGAGAGCTGGAGACTGGGAGGGAGAAGGAGAGGAAAAGATGACAATAGAGAGACAGAGCATCCTGCCGATACTAATTCGCCACCAGATCCAACCATGCCTGAAGCTAGCATAACTCACGACTTTCAAGTTTTGTGAGCCAACGCATTCTCTTTTTTGTTAAGCCAGTCTTTACCACTTGCAGCTAAACCATCTCTTTTAGATATTGCCCTGAAGCATGGGAGGGAGCAGCTGAGCAGAATACGGTGGCCTGGAGGGACGAGACCCCAGCCCTTGTGGTGGGGGAGGCAGAGGAGAATCACTGAAAGTACTGAAAAGACAGTTTTCCTAGTTTTAAAACAACCCTGCTGAAGGGTTGGGGGTGGGTAACAAAACAAGCAAAGGAAAACAACAACAAAAGCCAAATGTGGTTTTCAAAACCAGAGCATCAAAGGGAGGCTGACAAAAGGAGGCAGATGTGGAGGGCTGCTGTACAAACATGCATACTAAAAATTATTTGAGAAGATATTCATGCATCCAGAGTCACCAGATTTCAGAGTTGGTCTCCAAGGAAAAAGTTACTGACATAATTTTTATCTCAGTTATAACTACAAGGGCCACACTGTTCTCATTTCCTTCTGCTTATTTGTCACAGTCATCCTCTCCATAGTCATCTCTAGGGTTCCTGGGGACATGATTTCCTAGCCTTGTGCCCAGTGCACAGGTGGACTTAAACATTTGTTGGCTAAATGAATGAACCATCAAGAACAGTCAGAGCCCAGCTAGAATGTCTCTATCATTTTTTAAACTTTATTTTTAAATTGACATATAGTAAAATTTGTTCTTTTTGGTGTACAGTTCTTAGAGTTTTGACAAATGAGTAGAGTCAAGTACCCACCAAATAATCAAGATACAGAACAGTTTCATCACTCTCCAAAAAATGTCCTTGTCCTACCCCTTTTTAATCAAACCCTAACCCTCACCCTTAATTATTGGCAATCACGGATCTGTCCCCCATCCCTATTGCTCTGTCTTTTGCAGAATGTCATATAAATGGACGCAAACAGTATTCAGTATGGCTTTTGTTTTTTGAAGTGTGGCTTCCTAGAATAGGGCATTTGAGATTCACCTATGTTGTGTGTATCAATAGTTTATTCCTTTTTAGTGCTGAGCAGCTTTCCATTGTATGGATATACCACAGCTTCTTTATCCATTTGGGTCATTTCCAGTTTTTGGTAATTATGAATAAAGCTGCAATAAACATTCACATACAGGTTTTTGTGTGAATATAGCTTTCATTTCCCTTGGGTAAATATCTAGAAGTGGGATTGCGGGGTCATATGATAAGTGTATGTTTAACTTTATAAGAAACTGCCAAACTGTTTTCCAAAGTGGTCATACCATTTCTCATTCCCACTAGCAGCATATGAGAGTTCTAGTTGCTCTGCATCCTCATCAACACTTGATGTTGTCAGTTGCCTCTGTCTTTTTTAAACCCATTAAATATCCATTAATTGCCAGATATAAATAAAAGAATAATTATAGTGGTATGGGAGTAGGTGACTGAATAAAACTACAATTTACTGAGATTTTCTACAAGTCAGACACCTATCAAACTATTACTGCATGCCAGACACGGTACAGCTTTTTCTGGTATATCATCTCATTTAATCCTTGTGTTATCCCAATCTACTGATGAGAAGACTTAAGCACAAAGAGGAGAAATAATATGCCCAAGGTCACACAACTAGTAAGGGGTGGTGTCAGACTTGAATCCAGGCTCTCTTGACCACCAAGTCTCGTGCCTCCATTACATATAGGCAAGTGTTCAACAAATGCTGCTTTCCCTTCCTCCCCTTGGAGAGTTTCAGATGCATTATCTCAATTGTTGTAACACTTTGGAGACAGGATTATTCTTTCCATTTTATATTTGATGCTCACTTAGCCAGTGAGAGGTCGACGGACCTTGGAGACTGGGTTCTCATGCCTACTAGCTCTTCCCCTACACTTCAAAGTTTCATAATGTGTAACGGCGGACTTAAGACAAAAGGCCTGAGCATAATTAAGTCTGTTTACCAGAAATAAGGGCAAGACCCTCCAGGTATCTGAAGACTCAGAGCCCCAAGTGGTTCTTATAATTTCTGGTGTGCAGCCATTGTTTGAAGTCATTTCCCTGGGCACAAACTGTCCCCAACATCTACAATGCTTTCCAAGAAAGACAATGTGAGGCAAAGGGAAAGAAAAGAACAAACGCTTCTATGGAAAAAACCCATGGATCTGAAGGCGTCTCCGAGTCTTTTGGAGAAACTCAGAAAGGGAAGATGTAGGAGACCACCACCAAGAACTGGAAACCACAGGCTTGTCCAACTGCTCACAATGAAAGCCCAAAAGAACAAGAGAGTTTTCTAAAGAGAAGATCAAAAGTTCTTTTCTTCCCTTTGGTTGGATTCCTGGGACCAGAAAGGCAAAGAAGACCGAGGCTCAGACTGGGGTATCATACACCCCAGCTCTCTTCATGGCCCTCCATTCACCCTATGTCCATTTACGCAGTAAACATTTAGAATGGGAAGACACAACAGTCCCTTATTGAGAACCTACTGTGTTCCAATGAAGCATTAGTAGAATTCTTGCCTTCCATGCAGGAGACATGGGTTCAATTTCTGGCCAACGTACCTCATGAACAGCCACCACGTGTCTAACAGTGGAGGCTTGCATGTTGCTATGATGCTGAACAGGTTTCAGTGGTGCTTCCAGACTAAGATGAACTAGGAAGAAAGGTCTCACAATCTGCTTATAAAAATCAGCCAATGAAAACCCTATGGATCACAATGGAATATTGTCTGATCTGGAACTGATCATGGGGCCGACACAGGACCAGGCAGTGTTTCATTCTGTTGTGCATGGGGTCGCCATAGTTGGGGCCAACTTGATGGCAGCTAACAACAAGCACTATGCACCAGGCCCTGTCTGACTCCAAGTCCAGTGTTCTCTCCCCAGATCCCCCACTGGGTCCCCACACCTATCAGAAGGAATGGATACACTGCTGGGTGTGGGTGCAACAGTAATGTGCTCGGTCATATTCATTCATTCATTTCACTAAACAATGAAGGATCTCAGTCCAGTAGGGGACACGGATGTGGAGGCATTGTGGTCCACGAGGAGAGGTGGCACCAGGTTTGCAGCAGTACCAGGAGGGAGGAATAAACTCTGCTGGGAGGAAGAGGAGTTTGCCAGGAAGAAAAGGGGTTAAGGCATTCCAGGTGGAAAGAACATATATGGAAGCACTGAGGCATGAAATAACATGAAACATTTGGGGAAATATTAGAAAGAAAAAAAAAACAGTTGCTTAACCAATGTCATAAAACAATATATGTACTGAATGTTTAATGAGAAACTATTTGTTCTGTAAACCTTCACCTAACGTACAATAAAAAAAAAATTGCTGCAGAGTCAACTCCAGCTCATGGCGACCTTATGTGTGTCAGAGTGGAATTGTGCTCCACAGGAGTTTCAATGGCTGAGTTTTTGGAAGTAGATCACCAAGGCTTTCTTCTGAGATGCCTCTGGGTGGACTCGAACTTCCAACCTTTTGGTTAGCAGTGAACATGTTAACAGTTTGCACCACCTAGATACTCCTTGGGGAAATACAGGTAAGTCCTTATGGTGGAAGCATAAGGTGAGGGAGTGGCAGCAGATGACCCCCTACCCTTGCAGCATACAGTAGGTGCTCAATACATGTATTTCTGCAATGGGCACAAAGACCACGATAATCAGACTCCTGTTTCCTCCACCCCTCAGAGACTCAGCCTCACATGACATTGAGGATGGAGAGGCCCTGGGGCTTCACAGATAGACCTGGGTCCATCCCCCTGGGCATTCCCTGGGCACTGGCTGTGACTCTCCCTCTCCTGTGCAGGAAAACATGCTAGGACACCAGTGTGGGAATGAGGTCACTATGCTGATAACCTTGATTTTACTTTAATTTACAAAAGAAAAGGAAATCATTCACAAACCCTGGCCTTGAACTATTACTGATAACACATTACTGATGATACCCCCTGTTGTGGTTTGAATTGTGTCCCCCCTACATATGCATTGTAAATCCTAACCTCTATGCCTGTGGTTATAATCCCATTTGGGAATGGGTTGTTTTTGTTATGTTGATAAGGCAAGATTAGTGTAGGGGGTGTCTTAAATCAATCTCTTTTGAGATATAAAAAAGATTAAACAAGTAAGCGAGAGAAGCAGAGATGGGGGAAGAGAGATGCCAAGCCACGTGAAGATCGCCCAGGAGCAGAAGCTCAAAGAGGCAAGGACCTTCCCCCAGAGCTGGCAGAGAGAGAAAGCCTTCTACTAGAGCAGACACCCTGAATTTGGACTTCTAGCCTCCTAAACTGTGAGAAAATAAATGTCTGTTTGAAAGTCACCCATTTATGGTATTTCTGTTACAGGAGCACTAGATAACTAAGACACCCCCCATCCAGTGCCCCTCTGTCCGCGGTGGTCTGCCCAGTGCTCTGCCAGGCGAATCCCCATGCACCCTTTAGAGTCTGCCTGCACCTCCACACTGGCAAACTAGGGTTAGACCGGACAGGCCCATTTGGCCTCAGAGTGTCTGGTTCTGTGTTTGCTTTGGAAATGAGGATGAATAAGCCATGACCCTGCTCTGAGACCAGCCCCACCCTGATGTTCCTGCCACTTGGTTTTTGTGAGTCAATAAGTTCCCCTACTTGCTTAAGCCAGTCTAAACTGTTACATGTTACAAGACTTCCGATTAATACAACTCTCTTCTTGTTTAGTCTCTAAACATACTGTGATTCAGCATTTGTATTTCCTTTCTGATCCGATAGTTATTTAAGAGAATGGCAAGGTTTTTTTGTATGTTTCAACACTTTTGTTACTAATGCCTGGTTTTATCACATTGTGATAAGAGGGAGAATAGAAGTAGGTGGGTCTTCTTCTCCTGCTTTATTTTTTAAAAAGTATCTTAAACAAAAAACAACATATCACACTTAATGTTGAAAAACTAAAATCACTGCCATCAAAGTCAGAAACAAAATTAGGATGTACCACCACCACCCTTATTTAACAGTTTTCTGGAAGTACTAGTCAAGGCCCAAGGAAAGTTAACCGTGGAAAGGAGGATGAAAATTATAATTATTTACAGATGATGTGAGTGATACCTGACATCCAGGAGAACAAACTAAAACATTGTTAGAAATAATGAGAGAAGATAGTAAGGTGGATGGTTGCAAATTTAACATACAAAAGTAACACATTTCCATATATAAAGATAACCAGTTAGAAAGTATGGAAAAGTGTTCCCTAAAATGCCTACAAGTAAACTTAACAAGAAATGAAAGGAAAATAACGATGCTGAGGGGTAGAAGGAAGGCAAGCACTTTGGACAGCATCCTTGTTCTTGGAGAGGTAGTAGATGTTCAGCATTGAAAAGATGTCCATTCTCCCTAAATTTACTTATAAATTGATAGGATACCAGAAATCATATCTACAGTTTTTATTTTAAACTTAAAATAATCAGGTTCATCTGGAGAAAACATGGAAAATAGCTTTGATATAACTTTCAAAAATAAGAGTAATGAGTGAAGACTAGCCCAACTAGAAATTTAAAGCAAGTTATAAAGCTACAATAATTAAAAGTTTGGCAGGAAATATGGAGTACATACACTTTTCCCTATTCCTCTAAGTACTGCTAAAAACTCTGGACAATGTATATGTATACATACAAACATATGTATATGCATATATTCCTATGCATATACCTATAAATATATGTGTATACGTGTATATATATAGGTAGTCCCCGACTTATGACATATTTGAGTTATGACGAACTGCACTTATGACTGCCCCCCTTTTTTGGTACATCTTATCGTTAGTAATATGTACTATATACAGTGTTTCGGCATGCAATTTGCTGATATTATCATTCTCAGATGTTCATTTTTATGATTTACTGTTCAAAACACTTCCACATAAATTTAGCTTTCTAAACTAAATCAGAGGCTTCAGTTGCTAGAAAACATGGACCCAAACACTGACGGCTTTGTTAAAGTCAAGAGGCAGATTCTGGAAGCAGTGAGACGTTACCATGAAGTACGTGAAGAAAAAAAGAAAAGGACGATACAGACAATTCTCACTCATTTCCTGACTAGAAACATAATCCCCTTTCTAAGGGATAATCTAGATGATCCAGAACCTTCCACAAGTGGAGTTATTACCACAACTGACAAAATGCCAACCTTGTCCAAATTTTTATGATTTGCGTATTTTTTTACGTATGCATGTATTAAAATATGTCTGTAAGTTTATATGCAATGTCTCCAACCCCTAAAGACAAATTAAAGATGGGATTTATAAAGATACTGATAATAAAAGGCAACAATAATGAAAACTAAAAAAAAAAAAAAAAAGAAGTATTCGATTTACGTCAGAACTGACTTACGATGGAGTCATTGGAATGGAATCCAGTCATACGTTGGAGACTACCTATAGATACACACATACACAGATAGATAGATAATAGATAGATACATAGATAGAGGGAGAGCCTCTGAAAGGTGGAGAGAAGAAAGATCAGTTAGGGATCCCTGGACCGAAGGAATGACAGAGTGCTTTATTTTTATCTCCTATACCCTGAACTGGGTACTGGAGAAGCTGGCTCAACTCAGAAATGCCAATGGATGCAAACAAACAAACAAACAAAAATTACCTCAGGAAAACCCCAGGAAAGGGGCAGCCTAGCAAGGCAGAAACCTTTTACACAATAACTACCCTACTCTAGGCATATAACAGAAAACACTGACGCCCCACTCCTATCTCAGTCAGCAAAGGCAGAGTGGGGAGTCTAGACTTCCCCTTTGTCAGGCTACAGTAAGGAACCTTGCCCACTTGTAGGGGTGGTGTCAGAGGAGGCGGGACTTTCATTCTCCTACCAGGTAGTAATGAGGCTGCACTCACCCTCAAACACCCCCCGCCCCCCGCAAGTGTCAGTGAAGTCCGCAAGGGGAGCAATGTAGTATCAGAAGATGCCTAAAGTGGAGCTGGAACTCCCACCCTCACCCAGAAGTAACAAGGATTCCCTCCCCCCTCAGGTGTCAATGGAGGCTGAGGGGGAAGCCGGGCCCACACCTCCCACCGGGAAGCAATGAGGTGGCATCTTACACCCCCCACCCCCCTTCACTCATTGGCATGATGTCAGAGGAGGCCAGCTAAAACACAAGATTTAAATATGATCAGGAGTCTCATAACACAATACCCCAAAATACCCAGCATTCAATTGAAAACCACTCATCATACCAAGAATCAGGAAAACCTCAGCTTGAATGAGAAAAATCAATCAACAGATGCCAACACCAATATAACACGGATGCTAAAATTATCTGACAAAGATTTTAGAATAGCCATCATAAAAATGCTTCAATGAGCAACTATAAAAACACTTGAAACACATGAAATAAAAAAAGAAATTCTCAGAAAAGAAATAGAAGCTATAAGGAAGAACCAAATGGAAACCTTAGAATTGAAAAATACAGTAAGCGAAACAAAAAAACTCAATGGATGGATTCAATAAAAGAATGGAGAGGACAGAAAGGAAATTAGTGAATCTGAAGATAGACTGATAGAAATTACTCAACCTGAACAGAGAGAAAATAAACTGGAAAAAAAAGAACAGAGCCTCAGGAATCTGCGGGACTATCACAAAAGAGCTAACATTTGTGTCACCAGAGTCCAAGAAGGAGAGGAGAGAGTGAGAATGAAAAAGTATTTGAAGAAATAATAGCTGAAAGTTTTCCAAATGTAGGAAAAGACCTAAACCTACACACTCTAAACACTGAACGAACTCCAAACAGGACAAACCCAAAGAAATTCACACCAAGAAACACTGTAGTCAAACTTCTGAAAACTAAAGACAAAGAAAAATATCTTAAAAGCAGTGAGAGAGAAATGACACCTTACTGGTAGGAGAACAATAATTCTACTGAGAGTGGATTTCTCAGTAGAAACCGTAGAGGCCAGAAGGAAGTGGCACACATTTTTCAAGGGCTGAAATAAAATCCAGAATTCTATATCCAGCAAAAGTAGCTGTCAGGAAAAAGGGAGAAATTGAGGCATTCTCAGACGAAGGAAAACTAAGAGAATTTATCTCCAGCAGACCTACCCTAAAAGAATGTCTAAGGGAAGTTCTCTCGACTGAAAGGGAATGATAAAAGAAGGAACTTCGGAATATCAGGAAGGAGGAAAGAACACAATAAACAAAAATATGGGTAAATACATAAGTTTTCCTTCGTTAGAGTTTTCCAAATTATGTTTGATGGTTGAAGCAAAAATTATAACACTATCTGATGTGGTTCTCAATTATGTAGAGGAAATAGTTAAGACAATTATACTATAAATACGGAGGGTAAAGGAAGGCAAGAGTTCTACACTTCACTTGAACTGGTACAGTCACTCTGAAAAAGAGTTTGGAAAATACTGTAGCTGTTAAAAAACTGAACACAGACTTACCATATAGCTCAGTAATCACACTCTTGGGCATTTATCTCAGAGAAATGAAATTTTATGTTCACACAAAAGTCAGTACAAGAATGTTCATCGAAGTTTTTACTTGTAATAGCCAAAAATCAGAAAGAACAAAAATGCCCTACAATAGGTGAATGGTTAAACAAACTATGGTACATCCACACCATAGTATACAACTCAGCAAAAAAAATGAATGAGCTATTGATACAGCCATACTCAAGGGCATTATACTTACTGAAAAAAGCTAGTCTCAAAAGGTCACATACTGTGTGACTCCATTCATGTAACTTTTTTTTTTTCATTGTTGTGCTTCAAGTGAAAGTTTACAATTCAAGTTAGTCTCTCATACAAAAATTTATACATACATTGTTATGTGACCTTAGTTGCTCTCCCCATACTGTGACAGCCCACTCCTCCTTTCCACCCCGGATTTCCCGTGTCCATTCAACCAGATCCTAACCCTCTCTGTCTTCTCATCTTTTTCTCTGGACAGCAGCTGCACATTTAGTCTCATGTATCTACCTGAGCTAAGAAGCACACTCTTCAACGGGTATCATTTTATGTCCCATAGTCGTAATATTTTCAAGATGACAAATTTATAGACACGGAAAACAGATTAGTGGTTGTCAAATGTTAGGGATGGTGGGGGGCGAAAGGGGGTAGCGTGATGATGGAATAATGCTTGCTGTATTTTGACCGTAATAGTGGTTACACAAATGTACCCATATGAATGCTAAAAAGACATAGAACTATACATGCACATTGTACCAATGTCGATTTCCTGGTTCTGATATTTTTACCATAAGATGTAACCACTGGGAGAAAATGGGTGAAGAATACTGGGATTTCTCTCTACTATCCTTGCAACTTTCTGGAAATCTAGAATTATTTCAAAATAAAAAGTAAAAACAAAACAAACAAACAGTTTGACAGTGGAGAAGAAATTGACAGAACAATAGCAAAGTATATAGAATTCGGAAGTGGACTCCAACACAGTTGGTTTAGAATGGCATTTAAATCAGTGGTAAAAAGATGGATTATTCAGTAACTGTTATTTGGACAACTAGTTTATCATAAAATTGAATGGTTACTTCAGTCATTATATAAAAATAAATTCCAAATTTATCAATGATGTAAATATAAAATAAATTACTAGAATAAAACCTTAATGAATTTCTGTACAACGCTATGTTGGCTAGACCTTTAATCAGGATACAAAAGACTGATACGGTTAACTATATTTTAAAAAAAAACCCAACAACCTTGTACATAGCAAACACTATCATACACTGGGTCACATGACTAACATTAAATTGGGAAAATATTTTCATTATGTATGATTAAAGGTTAATTTATATTAAACGACTTAAATGAAGCAGTATGAAAAATATAAATAACTCATTAAAAAATAGGGCAAAGTATATAAGTAGGCAATTCACACATACACACACACCCCAAGAAAATAAATACGAAAAAAATTCAGCCTCACACATAATTAAAGTCATGAAAATACATGCAAAATACTATTTTTGTCTATAACATTGGTAGAAAATTTAAAGTTTAATAATATTCTAAGCCGGTGAACGTGTAGAAACGGGCACTTGCACATAATGCTGTTGGGGGAGTAAGTTGGCACAATCATTCCAAGAACTGTTTGGCAAGGGCTATCAAGAATATAAAGGAACATGCACTTTGAACAGGCAAGGTCATTGGTGGAATTTTTCCTTTCAATACACTCATAAGTGTATGCCTAACTGTAGCACTGTTTATAGTGATGGAAAATGGAAATGACTTAAAACCAAAAAACCCACTGCCGTTGAGTCCATTCCAACTCATATCGACCCTATAGGGCAGAGCAGAACTATCCCATAGAGTTTCTAAGGAGCGGCTGGTGGATTTGAACTGCTACCCTTTGGTTAGCAGCCATATCTCTTAATCACTGTGCCACATATCCACCATTAGGAACTGGTTAGATAAATCACAGTACAACCACAGAATGGAATACTATGTAGCCATTAAAAAGAATGAGAAAGATCTGTATGTGACAATAACATCTCTAAAATATATTATTCTGAAAAAAAAAAGATACGAATGGTGTGATCTCATCTGTGTATCTGGTTAAGCATGGATAAGCATTTTTCTTTCTGGAAAGATACATAATAATCCATTACCTGTGGGGAAAAGGATTTAGAGGTGGAACAAGGGAAAGAAAATGTAATTTTCATTTTATACTTTTCTGAGCTGTCTAATTTTCTTTTTACGATTAAATACAAACATATCTATACTTCTCTAATTCTTGAAGTCAAGAACAAAATAATTTCTAATGCTCACCCCACATACCATGACTCTGGCATTCCACATACCTTCACTTTCTTTGCCCTCCTTTCATTTCTCAGTCTTTGTTAATTTAATCTGCGATTATAAAAGCCATATTAGCATACAGTTCTTTTTTATTCTTGGGGGGAGTATAATATACATAAAAGTGCACCTGTCATAAATACATAGCTCAAAATTATACAGTTTTAAACATTCCACCCTGTTATAGATTGAATTATGTTCCCCCAAAATATGTGTTGTAAATCCTAACCTCTATGCCTGTGGTAGAGCCTGGGTGGTGCAGTGGTTAAGAGCTCGGCTGCTAACCAAAAAGGCCAGCAGTTTGAATCCACCAGCTGCTCTTTGGAGACCCTGCGTGGCAGCTCTACTCTGTCCTATAGAGTTGCTATGAGTTGGTTTGGTTTTTTTTTTTTGTTTATGCCTGTGGTTAGCAGCCCTGGTGGTGCAGTGGTTAGGCACTCGGCTGCTGACTGAAAGGTTGGCGGTTCGAATCTACCTGTCACTCCGTGGGAGAAAGATGTGACCGTTTGCTTCCATAAAGATTTACAGCCTTGGAAACCCTATGGGGCAGTTCTACTCTGTCCTACAGGGTCGCTATGAGTCGGAATCTACTTGATAGCAGTGGGTTTTGGGTGGTTTATGTCTTTGGTTATAATCCCATTTGGTTTTGGTTTGTCTTTGTTATGTTAATGAGACAGGCAGGTCAGATGAACCAGTAAGCAAAGTATGCACAGGTTTACTTGTGCTTACTTACTGATCCATACTGCACAATTTCACCTATTTTTCTGGTGAAAAACAGTTGAAATTGTGCACTATGGATTAGAGGACAAGCACAAATAAGCCCATGTGTACCTTGTTTATTGGGTAATCCGTCCCTGACAGACAGGATTAGTGCAGGGTGTGTCTTAAATCAATCTGCTTTGTGGTATAAAAAGAGACTAAACAAGTAATCGAGAGAAGATGGGGGAAGATGGATGCCACACCACACGAAGATCACCATGGAGCCAAAGAATAGAAGCCGAAGAGACAAGAATCTTCCCCCAGGGCCGACAGAGGAAGACTTCCACCAGAGGCGGTGCCCTGAATTTGGACTTCTAGCCTCCTCAACTGTGAGAAAATAAATTTTTGTTTGTTAAAGCCACCTACTTGCAGTATTTCTGTTATAGCAGCACCAGATAACTAAGATACACCCTTTTCTTTCCAAAATAGTTTTTGGATTTTATATTGAATTTTGTGATTATATATTTTTAAAACTATTTTCAATGCCTCAATATCTTTCATTGTTTTGGTGCGCACATACTTATCCTCTCTGGATCCTGATTTGGATTCATTTTTTTCATCCATTGATATTTATGCTTGAGTAGCTTTTTCTGAAATAATTTAAGTAATACAGTGCTTAAAACATTATATATCTGAAAATATTATTTTTCATTCTTCATTCAAGAATTGTAATACACCTGTATATGGAATTCTTGAGCAGAATCTTTTCTACCCAAATTTTGGATGCAGTCTCACTGTCTTCTGATACTTAGAACTATGGAGAAGTTTGGGGCTATTCTGCTTTTTCTGATACTTTGTAGAGATGTCGGCTGTGTGACCTTCTTATTGTAGCTTTCTGTTCCCTTGAATGCGTGTAGGATACTTTGCCACATGAAACCTAGACGGCATCTTTGTCATTAAATTCACTTTGAATTCAACAATCCCTCTGATGCAGAGATTCAGGACTTTCTTAAATACAGAAAACTTTTCTGACATATTCAGTTATTGTTTCTGTTCCTACTGCTCTGAGTTCATTCCCCTTTATTCATCAGACAATGACTGAGGCTCTACTTAAGTGCTGGGCACTGTGCCAGGCACTGAGAATGCCGCAGTTAAAGAGACAGATGTGGTCTTTGATTTCCCGAGCTTCAGTCAGGTGGGAAATCAGACAGCTGATCGAGTAATTATAAGGGAAGTGTGATAACAGTTATAAGAGGGAAGTTCCAGATGTGGTGAGATCACAGGGCTGAAGAATTTCTCTTGGCCTGGGGTAATGGAGAAGGTCTCTTGGAGTGGGTGAATGAGACCTGAGGATTACATAAACCCACACAGGGATGGGGGAGGGGAGGAGGTTAGGTTCCAGGCGAGGCAAAAGCATATACCAAGGAGCTGGGAAGGCCTGGAGTTCGTAGGAAGTGCAGTATTGTATAAACTCCACGTTATTGTAGGGAGTACAGTATTGTATAAGCTCTGTGTTATTGTAGGGAGTGCAGTATTGTATAAGCTCCACGTTATTGTAGGGAGTGCAGTACTGTATAAGCTCCACGTTATTGTAGGGAGTGCAGTATTGTATAAGCTCCACGTTATTTTTTTTTCGGGGGGGGGCATGGGTGGGTGGGTATTGGCTTCTTTAGTCTATCGAGGTTCTGTTTCCACCAACAGACAAGGTGGGTTCCTGGGATCTCTTTAGATCCTACTGCAATCCACTCATATTTCTAACAGCTTCTCCGTGTCTGCCCCAGGAGCTGGGACACCAGGAGGGCATTCAGCACATGCTCAGCTTGGGTCCTGTAGGGGATGACCCCAGCAGCACAGAAGCAGCTGCCTGAGAGGGGGGCCCTTGACCTTCTGCTGTCACACTGGCATCACCCTGCTCTCCTCTGTTAATCCTGGGGTCGGCAGACAACCCTGCCCTGGGCTGGGCCAGTGTTAGGTGACTTTAGTTATTCAGATAGCCAACAGCAATGCTATTAAATGAGCATTTACTATGTGCTGGAAGATAATTTATCAACTAGAGCATAAGCTCTCTGAGGGAAGAAACTGTGCCTAACATCACCTTTAACACTGCCTAGCACGAGGCCTGGGAGGGCATCCTGACTCTAGCATTAAGTAAGAATACATTATTTTAAAAAATGGACTCTAAAGCAATTCTTCTTTCCACTACCACCTCCCCCTGCCAAAAAACCAAACAAACAAAAACAAAACAAAACAAAAATACAGGGCAGGTAAATGTCTGAGTGAAAAAAGAGAACTGAGAAAGCTGAACTCCTGGGGTCCACTTCCCAGAGCCCCCGGCCAACTAAGGCAGCCACAACTCACAGGCCTCTTGTTGAAGGCACTGCAAGATCATCAAGCCCATCGGGTTTCTTACCCCCAAAATTGTTGCCGACCTGCCTCTCTGCTTCAGGGTAAAGGTGAAGGCAGATTGTTAAACAGTCTGGGACTTAGTTTCTTGGTGACCAAGCTGGGCTACTTGGATTCAGCATCTGACCCTCCCAGGAAGGAGTCACATTCCAGCCAATGATCACAACATCTGCTTGGTGCAATTACTCATTTTTTTCCTCATGGGGGGTCTTCCTCAAGCTGATTACACATGTGGGGATGAGCCTGCCTTGCTGGATGAGTGATGTGGGTTTGTGCCAGCTGTGGGAAGGGCTCCAAATGAGCGGCAATCTCTACACACAACCTTTCTCTCCCCACTCCCGACTCGGGCTGTAGGCTCTGGGAGCGTTGTGCTCCTCTCTGGGCCAGCCGCCTGGAGCACCACCTGCCCTGCCCAGCCTAGTTTGTCAGGATGGACTTGCTGTTTAGATTTCGCCTGTCGAACTCTCCATAGCCAGCAAGATGGGAAGCTCGTTCCTTACAGATACACACACTTCAAATGTATTCCCTGCTTGTATGAGACATGGGTTTTGATGACGCTAAAGAGGGTGCTGACTCAGCTCTCTGTCTCCGCAAAGGGTAAGGGGGCCGTGAGGGCAATGTGAGTGCAATCAGAGAGGTGGACAGTCAGAAGGCACTGTTCGGTGCCACATATGTGCCAGAACTCCTGCTGGGCAAAGGGATGCTGAGGAGAGGCTGCGGTTCTTGCCTACAAAGAGCTCCCAGCCTAGTGGAGACAGACGAACAACTAGACTGTGAGCTCCTCGAGGGCACGACCGCAAACTTTCAGAACCAAGCCGCGAGGAGCAGCACTGCAGCCCCACTACTATCGGCAGACAGAAGAGGAAGTGGGCGGAGCCAGAGAGGGCTTCCTGTGGAGGTGAGGTCAGGGCTGGGCGGGGCCAGAGAGGGCTTCCGGGGGAAGTGATGTCAGGGCTAGGCGGGGCCAGAGAGGGGGCTTCCAGGGGAGGTGAAGTCAAGGCTGGGTTTTGAAGGATGGGTGGTGGGGCAGTCATTCTCCTCAGTCCGTCGCATCCATCCATCCTCTTATCCATCCATCCACTCACTCCCTGAACATATATCAGCCATCTGCTCTTTGCCAGGAACATGATACAGAGAAGAGAATGAACATCCTTGTCCTTGAGAGCCTTACAGCCTAAGAGGCAGACTCCCACGGCCGGCCTGCCTCACCAGGCCACCTCTGCTCCTCCAGGGCACAGAGCAGCTGGGGTACAGGAGGCTGAGCCACGCTTTCCCATCTGACTGCCTAGATCTGCATCTCCTTCCTTCTTTGTGTCTGGATCAGATCTGCCTTTGGAATAGACCTCTTGGGTAGCATTGCTGGTGGTGTGACTGGAGGGGGTGAAGCCCAGGAAGGAGTTGTTTGCCTGGGCCAGGATCTTGGAGTGGGGTTAGAGAGAGGTGGGTGGATTCAACATGTATTTAGGAGTTAGAATTAACCATAATTATGTCCATTTTTTAAAAGCATGTATATGTGCTGAGTGCTTTATGAGCATACCTCATTCAATCCTCACAACTGTCATAGTGTCATTCCCATCTTACCGATGAGGAAAGTGAGGCTCAGAAGGATTAAATAACTCACACAGCTAAGTAGGTGACTGATGGAATCTGGAGTGGAAGTTGCTGAGGAGAACGCAGGTTTCTGATTACTGAGATGGGCACACAGGTGGGGAGGGGCTGAGGATGAGACATCTGTGGGCAGTCTGAGAACACAGAGGATGAGGTCAAAGCCCCTCAGCAAAGCCCGTCACAACTTGACCTATACCCGGTATCTGGCCTCATCTCATCTCCCACCCCTTCCTGAGGTGTGAGTCTTCCCCCGCCCAGAGCAGGAGTTTCCAGTAGTTAGGGACCTCATGTGGTTCAGCATGAACATAGGGCCTGCTGCCAAATAGTGCTTGTTGAGTGAATCATAACCCAACAAAAATATCCCTAACACCATCAGCAGTGTTTGGTCTTGACATGAGGCTTATGCTTTTATTAGAATGCCGGGCAGGACAGACTACTCCTCCCTGATAGACAGCTCTTCTGTTCACACACGTGCATACACACACAAACACACATACACACGCATGCACGCACACACATGAACACAAACATCCAAAGACACCTACACACACGCACCTAGACAACACAAGAATGCACACAGATGCACATACACACATGCACAAAACACACACAGACATGCAGATGTATGCACTCACGCATACACATCTAACTTCAGAGGCTGGGCCCTGCTGACTTTTGCCTTCAGACTAAGGCCAGGGAACTCTTTGCCTTCCTGGCTCTATGTACCTTTTAGTAATTGCCAGTATTTGTACAGGTGAAGAATCTGACCTCTCTCGGTAGCAGAACTGTGCTTACAATCACTGGCCAAGAGGGGAACATTCTGGATTCTTCGTCTGGGAGAAAACCACAGCACTGCCTCCTCATTCCATCCCCGCATTCCCCCAGCGAGGTATCATTATACAGCATAAAACCACGGGGTCTGTATCAGAGGGAAACCCGACCCTTGAAGATAAAGGGACATTTGAAAGAATGCTCAGGAACACCAATATCTGATTAGACAGTGAACATTCATTTTTATAGGTAGTCATGCCTCTGCCCCCTTCTTGTCCCCCTTCATGCAGCCAAGGAGACTGGGTTCATTAGCAGAACAGATGTGGCCTGTCTCTATCATTAGGATAAAGATCACAAAGTACCCACAGAAACGAGGACATTCTGAACCTAGGCTGTAGCAACATCTGACTTGGGCCCAAAGAAAATTACATTTTTTTCCTACAAGTTCAATTAACAAACATTTATTCAGGGCCTATTATTTATTCAGCTTTATGTTTCAGTCCTGGGCTTTTCTGTCAAGACCTTCCTAATTCTAAATTGGCCTTGAGGAACAGCCTTAAGCTGCCAGTGGGTGGGGCTGTAGGAGATTAGTCCTGTGTGGAGGACTCAGTGTCCAGAGGGCCTGGGTACCCATGTGCTCAGCTGGGTTCAAATTCTAGCTCTACCACTTAGTAGCTATGTGACCTTGGACAAGTTACTTAACCTCTCTGTGTTTTGGTTTCATAATTTGTAAAATGCAGCATTGTGATGATTAGATGAGATATGCCTAAAGTATGAGACTTATACGCATTAAGTAAGGGTTGGCTCCAACACCTGTCTGTCAGTTTGTCATACTGTGGAGGCTTGTGTGTTGCTATGATGCTGGAAGCTATGCCACCAGTATTTCAAATACCAGTAGGGTCACCCACGTTGGACAGGTTTCAGTAGAGTTTCAGACTCAGACAGACTCGGAAGAAAGGCCTGGCAATCAACTTCTGAAAATCAGCCAATGAAAACTCTAGATCACAAAAGAACATTGTCTGACTCTCTTGCTTTGGGCACATCATCAGGAGGGGTCAACTGCTGGAGAAAGACATCATGTTTGGTGAAGTAGAGGCCCAAAGAAGGGGAGGGAAACCCTTGGTGAGATGGACTGACACAATAGCCACAATGATGGACTCAAACATGCTGGCAACTATCATACATGGGGTCGACCTAAGTCAGAGTTGACTTGATGGCAGCTAACAATAACAACAAGGGTTGGCTATTATTGTTATTGCTAACATCATGTTGATTGTTATCAAGTTAGCTCAGCCCTCTTACTTGGCTCCATTCTCGGTTTTCTTGCCCTGCAATTTCCTCCCTGGACTAGAGTCCTGCTGTAAATTTTAGCCCTCTTAACCAGACCCTGACCTCACTGCCCCCTTAATAAGAAACTGGAACCACCAGTGTGCCCCTCTTGGCCATGGGGCTCACTGTTGTCTGGATGTCTGACCCCAGCCCCTTAGTGCTGCTTGACTCTGGCTGCCCTGCCTGATGCCTTCAGGCAAAGTCACCTACCTCCCCCTCCACACTTAAATCCACAGGAGCTTGGGTGCCAAGCAGCTGGACCCATAGCCCTCTCCACACAGGGACCCAGGCTGCTGAATCTAAGCTCATGCACACCCAAGGACTCTAGAGGTAGCAGGATGGAGATGAGATGGTAAGAGAGGGGTCTGGAAAGAAGCCTCTGGTACATCTATCATCCTCTGCTTGCCTGGATCTGGTCTTCCCCTGACTCTTTGTCAGGGAGGGTAAACAGCAGGCTCGCAGTGCTAGCAGGAACGACCACAGAGGCCCAGGTAGCAGGCAAGGACTGGGATCCTGTAACTACAGATTTAATGCCTGCCACCCCCGGCTAGAATGTAAGGTCTAGGAGAGCAGGGACCCTGCCTGCCTTACCCCTTAGTGCCTGGAAAGAGGGCAGAGCTGACTCAGTGTAGAATTTTCAGAACTCTCACCTTCCATGTGGGAGACCTGGGTTCGATTCCTGGCCAATGTACCTCATGCACAGCCACCACCCAAATGTCAGTGGAGACTTGAGTGTTACTATGATGCTGCACATGTTTCACTGCAGCTTCTAGACTAAGACAGACTAGGAAGAAAGGCTGGGTGATATACCTTTGAAAATCAGCCAATGAAAACCCTATGAGTCACAGCGGTCTGATCTGCAACTGATCACAGAAATGGTGCAGGATTGGGCAGCGGTTTGTCCTGTTGTGCATGGGGTCACCAGGAGTCAGGGGCCAACTCAACAGCAGCTAACAATATCAACAACAGTGCCTGGGATGGCGTTCAGCCCAGAGGAGATGCTCAAGAAACATGCGTAGAACGAATTAAGCAAATGCAGTTATCCCTTGCCCCTTCCACCCTGGTCTTGCACTAGTGCTTATGGGGAGTAGCATCACCTTCCGTGTCCACCATGGCCATGGCCACACCATGCGTCACAGCCCCAGGACAAGGGGAGAACCACAGAGCCAAGCCCTCCTCCAACCCTTCAGTGCAGTGCAGAGCTGAAATCATTTACAATGACACTAACTATTTACTGACAACTTATCCTGTGCCAGGACTGGGCTAAGCACTGTTAACATGAATGATGTCTATCAAGCCACACGACAGCCCTACAAGGTTGGTATTATTATTGTTATCATGTTTTGCAGATGAAGAAGGAAGACTGGACCCTGTACCCCCAATCACAGGGCTCTGCTGCCTCCTGCAGTGCTAGTCCAGTCCCCAATATTGGGAGTTACCAGCCTTTTCTCCCCGCCCTGTTTTTAGTCTCTGAGAAGGCTGAGTTTATACCTGAGTCCCATCTCTACCAGCTGGATGACCTTAGGAAAATGTCACGTTCCTCGGTTCCCTTCTCTATAAAAGGGGGATAATAAAAGCAGTTTGGTGGGGCTGTTGTGCACAATGGACTACCTGGGTGGTGCAAACAGTTAATGTGCTCAGCCGCCGCTAACCAAAAGGGTTGTAGTTTCCAGTCCACCCAGAGGCATCTCAGAAGAAAGGCCTAGTGATCTACTTCTGAAAAATTAGCCATTGAAAACCCTATGGAGAGGGCGTGGCCAAGATGGCGGAGTAGCCAGACGCTTCCTATATTCCTCTTACATCAAAGACCTGGAAAAACAAGTGATTTGATTGTATATAAATATCTAGGAGCCCTGAACAAGGCAAAGTTAAGGAACCAGACTGAGTGGTGGGGGTAGAGGGAGATGGTTTGGAAGAAGCGAAGAGCGCCAGAGCCGCCGCAGTGAAACTGCAGCATCTCAGCCACGCTGGGTCCGCAGTGAAGCAGGCAAACAGCTGTGCTGTGCGCACACTCAGGAAGCAGTTTCCACATCGAGAGAGACCCGGCAGCAGAGATTCTGCTTGGACGCTCCAAACCACTGAAAAGCAGCTCCCAAGTGGCTAAAGATAAGTACATGCGTGTGGCCTATTGTGGGGATTTAAAAAAAAAAGCTAATTTGGAGAAAAACCTCTCTCCCTTTTACCTCCTCCCTCCACACTCTGCACCGGGAGTCTGCTGGGCTGGAAGTAGATCCCAAAAGGTGCTCTGACCAATTCTCCTGGCCTTGGAGAGGGAACAAATAAGCTACTGGCTTCCCTAAGCCAGGAACACAGGGTTGGCACAGCTCCTTTGCTAGGCACAGGCATAAGGGGTCCGCAAACTACGAGTGCCTTATACCCCTGTATAGACTTGTGGGGACCCAACTCAACAGTGTTAGCCCTCACTACCACAGTACAACAGGGCAAACATCTGAAGTTTAACTTCAACTGTTTCCGCTGTGAAGTGGCAGATTTGTGACCCTCAAAACAGCCCTGCCCCTTAAGTACGGACTTCTATCGATGTGCAACAGGGGCTTGAGGACTGGTGGCATCACCTAAACCTCCTAGTCACCTGCTACAGGAGTCCAAGAAAAAGTGGTGCCCTCGAGTCTTTACAGCTAACAGAGCAGGGTGCTCATAGTCTGGCTGCAAAACTCGCCTACCTACTCACCCTAGAGAATAGGGACATGCTTTCCTTTCAGAGTCTCAGGGGCAGCCGTTGGCCCCCTGCCTGGCTCAGTGCGTGAACCCCTACCACAGCCAGAGTCCAGTGCCTGCACCAATCACCCCTACCTCTCTAGGACTGTGGGTTACAGTGTGCATCACACACTTGGTGACCAACTGCCTGGACACCTGAGCTGAACCCATATAGGAAAATTTAATGGACTGCTGTGTGCACATACTTAGTTACAGAACTAACTACCTGGTGACAGGACGTTAGAGATTCAAAGGTGTCAATAATCAAACTAGTGCACACGGCAGCCTATTGGGGCATATCAAAACAAAACAAGAAGCTAGGTCTCACTAAACAAATATAAAATAAAATTATAATAACTTATTGATGGCTCAGAGACAAGTCAATATCAAATGACATAAAGAGGCAGTTCATGATGGCTTCAGCAAGCTCCCAAAATAAAGAATCAATAAATTCTCTGGAGGAAGAGAATTTCTTGGAATTACCAGAGGCAAAATACAAAAGATTAATTTACAGAACTCTTCTAGAAATTAGAAAGGAAATTTGACAGAATGCAGAAAAATGGCCAGGGAACATACAGACAAAGTAGTAGCAGAACTTAAAAAAGTTATTCAAGAACCTAATGACAAATTTAATAGGCTGCAAGAATCCATAGAGAGACAGCAATCAGAAATCCAGAAGATTAACAATAAAGTTTCAGAATTACACAACTCAATAGAAAGTCATAGGAGCAGAATTGAGGCAGTAGAAGTTAGAATTAGTGGCACTGACGATAAAGCTCTTCATGCCAACTTATTTGAGGAAAAATCAGATAAAAGAATTAAAAAGAAAGAAGAAACTGTAAGAGTCATGTGGGACTGTATCAAGAGAAATAACCTACAAGTGATTGGAGTACCAGAACAGGGGCGGGATAACAGAAAATACAGAGAAAATTGTTGAAGATTTGTTGATAGAAAACTTCCCTGATATCATGAAAGATGAGAAGATATCTATCCAAGATGCTCATCAAACCCCACATAAGGTAGATCCCAAAAGAAAGTCACCAAGACATATTATAATCAACCTTAACAAAACCAAAGATAAAGAGAGAATTTTTAGAGCGGCTAGGGATAAAAGTCATCTACAAAGGACAGTCAATTAGAATAAGCCCGGAATACTCAGCAGAAACCATGCAGGCTAGAAGGCAATGGGATGACATATATAAAGCCTTGAAGGAAAACAGCTGCCAGCCAAGAATTATATATCCAGCAAAACTGTCTCTCAAATATGATGGCAAAATTAGGGCACTCCCAGATAAACAGAAGTTTAGGGAATTTGCAAAAACCAAACCAAAATTATGAGAAATACTAAAGGGAGTCCTACTGTTAGATAATCAATAACACCAGATAACAACACAAGACTAGAACACAGGACAGAGCAACCAGATATTGACTCAGCTAGAGAAATTGAAAATACATCAAAGCTAACGCATTGAAAATAGGGAAACATATCAATATGTAAAAAAGGACAACTTCAAAACAAAAAAGAGGGACTTAAAAAATGCAGACATTGATTTTTCATATGGACGGGAAGTTAAGGTGATATAAAGTAATAAGAGACCTGGTATAAACTTGGAAAAATAGGGGTAAATATTAAGGTAACCACAAAGGCATCTAACAACCCTACAAATCAAAATAAAAAAGTAGAAAAAAAATAAAGACCCAGCAAACACAAAATCTACAACAATGAAAAAGATGAAAAAAGTACATAAAGAAAAAACGACTCAGCACAGAAAACTGAGAGGAACAAAGAAACTGTGAACAACACACAAAAAGAGATGTCAGAATGACAACACTAAACTCATACCTATCAATAATTATGCTGAATGTAAATGGACTTAATGTACCAATAAAGAGATGGAGAGTGGCAGATTGGATAAAAAAGCATGATCCATCTATATGCTGCCTACAAGAGATGCACCTTAGTCTTAAAGACACAAACAGGCTAAAACTCAAAGGATGAAAAAAATATATCAAGCAAACAACACTCAAAAAAGAGCAGGAGTGGCAATATTAATCTCTGACAGAATCGACTTTAAAGTAAAATCCACCACAAACGATAAGGATGGGCACTATATAATGATTAAAGGGTCAATAAACCAGAAGGACATGACGATAATAAATATTTATGCACCCAACAACAGGGCTCCAAAATACATAAAACAAACTCTAACAGTTCTGAAGAGAGAGATAGACAGCTCCACAATAGTAGTAGGAGACTTCAACACGCCACTTTCGGTGAAGGAAAAAACATCCAGAAAGAAGCTCAGCAAAGACACGGAAGAGCTAAATGCTACAATCAA
>NW_004443947.1:493971-508206 GCF_000243295.1 Trichechus manatus latirostris | reverse complement strand
AGCAAAAAGATGGAAGCAACCTAACTGCCCATCAATGGACGAATGGATAAAGAAATTATGGTATATCCACACACTGGAATATCACCCAACAATAAAGAACAATGATGAAGCTGTGAAACATACAATGGTGGAAGCTGGAACTTACTATGTTGAGTGAATTTAGTGAGTCACAGGAGGACAAATACTGTATAAGACCACTATTATAAGAACTCCAGAAAAGGTTTGAACACAGAAGAAAATATTCTTTGATGGTTACAGGGGTGGGGAGGGAGGGTGAGGGTTATTCACTAACTAGACAGTAGATAAGAATCATATTAGGTGAAGGGAAGGACAGCACACACTACAGGGGAAGCCAGCACAACTGGACTAAACCAAAGCTAAGAAGCTTCCTGAATACAATCAAATACTTGGAGAGACAGAGTAGCAGGGATGGGTGGTCTGGGGACCATGCTTTCAGGGGACATCCAGGTCAATTGGCATAACAAAGCTTATTAAGAAAATGTTCTGCATCCTACTTTGGTGAGTGGTGTCTGGGGTCTTAAAACCTTGCAAGCAGCCATGTAAGATGCATCAGTTGGTCCCAACCACCTGGAGTAAAGGAGAATCAAGAACACCAAAGACACATGGAAAGTATTAGCCCAAGAGACAGAATGGGCCACATAAACCAGAGACTTCATCAGCCTGAGACCAGAAGAACTAGATGGTGCCCGGCTACCACCAAGGAACATCCTGACAGAGAACACAACAGAGAGTCCCTGATGGAGTAGTAGAAGGATGGGGTGCAGAACTCAAATTCTAGTTAGAAGACCAGACTTAATGGTCTGACTGAGACTGGAGGTGCCCTGGAAAGCATGGCCCCTGGACTCTCTATCAGCCCAGAACTAAAACAATTTTCTGAGGCCAGCTCTTCAGACAGGGATTGGACTGGACTGTGGGACATAAAGTGATACTCGTGAAGAGTGTGCCTCTTAGTCAAGTAGATACAAGAGACCAAAGGGGCAGCTTCTGTCCAGAGGTGAGATGGGAAGGTAGAGAGAGTTAGGAGCTGGCTGAATGGTCATGGGGAGTCAGGGGCGGAAAGGAGGAGTGTGCTGTCGCAGAATGGGGTGAGCAATTAGGGTCTCATAACAAGGTATGTAAAAAAATTATCTTGTATGGGAGGCTAACTTGAAATGTAACTTCATTTAATTACAACAATAAAAAAAGAAAACCCTATGGACCACAGTCCTACTGTGACACACATGGGGTCACCATGAGTACAAGTCAGCTCGACTACAACTGGTTTTTTTTTGGATGTGCACATTAAATGAGAGAACTAATAAAAAGCGCTAATAGCAGACCCTGGTACATAATAGGTGTCCAATAGAGGCTTCCTTCCTTCCTCCCTGCTCTGAGATGTTACTGCCCTTTGGGCTACGGCCAATGCACAGCAGCAGAGGGAATGTGGGCTTGGATCTTTAAAGAGCCAAGACTCTGCCAAACAATGGGAAACACTTAGCTCTAAAGTCATATGCTTCTGGGGTGGTTATCATGCCCACCCTGGGTGGGCTGACCTCATGGGACCTTGGTTGTTTTCCTTTTATTTCGAGATCCTGAAACAGAGTTCCATTCCCAAGGAAAACCCCCATGGACGCAGAAATGAAAACAGAACACCCCCCTTTCCTCCAAGGGGGCCATAGAAGCCCCAGCCCTGGAGAGGATACACTAGTTGTTGTTTGTTTGCTGGGAAGCTGAAAACACTTATCTGCTCTCTTGTCTCCGTTTTCTGTCAATAAATAGATTAGGCTGCGGAAAAAACGGGGAGGGGGAGGTCTGTAAGTTTGTGTAAGTTTGTTAGAAGTTCACACACTTCTAACTCAAACTATTTTGAAGTGTCTTGTCGATAAAAACAGCTATGATCTTACTTTTGGAGGTATAGTGATTTATAGTTGATTTAGTGAGTGTACCCCATAAGAAAAAGGTTTTTTTCTATAAGAGAAGAATGGACATTTTGGGGAGTCAGCTGGAATATAGCTGAAAGGACACTAGACTCAGAGCTTGAAGGACCTGGATTCCAAACCAGTTTCAGTCTTTACTAGCTGTGTGATCTTGCTCAAATCACTCACCCTCTCTGAGCTTAATTTTCTTCATCCATAAAATGCGGATAACTATATCTGTATTGGGGGAACTGAATCTGATGACAGATTAAAGTCTTAGCAAAAGACAAACATCTCCCTTGCAAAAAAAAAAAAAAAAAGAAAAAATTGCATCTCCTCTCATGTCAAATATTTTTGAAAGGTGCCCTTTGTCAGCAGAATCAGGGAGACTCACCCCCCTAACGGAACAGGTAGGAGTGAGTGTGAGGTAGAGGATACAGGGAAGAGAGAACACTGATGAGGTATGGGGCCAACCAGGTGCTCGTCCCAGCTCTGACAGCCTCTTGCTGGGTGACCTGGGACACACCCCTTATCTCAGTCTCCCCTTCTGTAAATAGGGAGTTAGGCTTGTTCTCAGGGCCTTCCAAGCTCCCCAGTTCTAAGAGTTACTAATCTTGGTGCCCCCACCACCTGTCTGTCAGTTTGTCAACCTATGTCCCCAAAAATAAGCTCATGATTGTTTTTATTGATAAATATCAGCAAGGTCACCCATGGTGGAGAGGTTTCATTGGAGCTTCCAGACTAAGACAGACTAGGAAGAAAGGCCTGGTGATCTATGTCCAAAATTCAGCCAACGAAAACCCTATGGATCACAACAGAATATTGTCTGATAATAGTGCTGGAAGATGAGCCTCCTATTTTGGAAGACACTAAACAATATCTTAACAATGGACTCAAACATACCAATAATCATGAAGATGGTGCAGGGCCGGGCAATGTCTCATTCTGTAGTATGTACATGGGGTTGCCGTGAATCAGAGCTATCTGGACGGCAGCTAACAAGAAGTCTGGTGCCCAAGTCTCTAAGCATGATTTTGAAGAACACAGTGTTTAAATAACATGTGAGTCCCTTGTGCTCCGTGGGGCAGGGGAACAGCCCCACACCTCTGCACCTGGACAACAGGAACCACCAAGCACTCACTCAGGACCTTCCAGGTACAAAGGGCTCCCCAAGCTTCTTGCTGGAATCCTGACAAACATCCCATAGGCAGCTACATTTGCCCAAAAGCCACTCCAACTTGCTCTTCTGTTTAAAATTAGACAAAAAGTCAGGCTTGGCAGAAACAGAGCTCTTTACAACCGAAAGCACAAACCCAGTCAGGGAAGGCCCTTGCCTCTGGGGACTGATGGGCAGAAGGGCAGGCAGCAGGTGGCTGCGTGAGTGGCTGGGAAAGACACACTGTCCCCAAGCATGGCCCAACAGGAAGGCATGTCATTCACCGCTGTCAGCACCTCCTGGAGTCACAGCTACTGCCCGGCTGGGAGCAGGGCAGGGGGTGGGAGGTCTGTCAGCCACCCAGCATCCCTCCTCCCACATGCTCATCCATTCATCATCTTCCCCAAGTTTAGCGAGGATGCTGGGAACATGGACGCTCTGCACTGCATGTAATGCCAGGGAAACTGTCACCTGATGACCCCAAATTGTCCCTTGTCCTTTAGCATTATGTTGTTAGCTGTGTTGAGTCAGCCCAAACTCATGGCGACCCCATGCACAACAGATCAAAATGCTGCCCAATCCTGCACCATCCCCACGCTCAGTTGTGGATCGAGCTGTTGTGGTCCATAGTGTTTTTTAAAAAAGTAATTTATTTAATTTTTTGTTGCTGTTGTTGAGAATATACCCAGCGGAATGCACACCAGCTCAACAGTTTCTACACGTACAATTCAGTGA
Source organism: Trichechus manatus latirostris (assembly GCF_000243295.1). NCBI lineage: Eukaryota > Metazoa > Chordata > Mammalia > Sirenia > Trichechidae > Trichechus > Trichechus manatus. The sequence continues at coordinate 504,399 of NW_004443947.1, read as the reverse complement.
CACTGATTACATTCCTCAAGTTGTGCAACAATTCTTACACCCCTCCGAGTTGCTCCTCCCTCATTAACATAAACTCACTGCCCCCTAAGTTTCCTATCTAATCTTTTGAGTTGCTGTTGTCAGTTTGATCTCATATACATAGATCCTAAAAGAGCACAATGCTCAAGGCAGATATTCTTTACTAGTTAAGCTAAACTATTGTTTGGTTTTAAGAAGACTTTAGGAGACATTTTTGGTTTAAGGTTTAAAGAATCTCTCAGTGTGGTCCATAGAGTTTTCATTGGCTGATTTTTGGAAGTGGATCACCAGGCCTTTCTTCCTATTCTTAGTATGGAAGCTTCACTAAAACCTGTCCAGCATGATAGCAACACACAAGCTTCCATGGATAGATGGGTAGTGGCTGTGCATGAGGTGCATTGGCTGGGAATCAAACCCTGGTCTTCCACATGGAACATGAGAATTCTACCACTGAAGCATCACTGCTTTTAGCAACATAGTTGGAATAAATTACAAGCAAAGGACTTACCTGTATGAAATAACATGTGTAGTATTTATAATTAACTTGTGATTATACATAAATACAAAGTGCCTGAGTGGCACAGTTAAGTGCTTGACTACTAGTCGAAAGGTTGGTGGTTTGAACCCAACCAGAGGTGGCTTGGAAGACAGGCCTGGCAATCTGCTTTCTAAAGGCCACAGCCTTGAAAATCCAGTGAAGCACAGTTTTCCTCTGCACACATGGCATCGCCACGAGTCAGAGTTGACTCGACAGCAGCTGACAACAACAAACAACATAATCAATACAACCATGAGCATCCACATCCAATGCCCTGGCCCGTTCCCTCTCCTGTGTTGCTCCTCACTCTAGCACGGCTGTAGTATAGGTACGTATATCATCCTCATTTTACCCACAAGGAAACGGAGGCACGATGAAGACTGCAGCAGACCTTGCACAGCTGAGAGCAGAGCGGGCCTGGAGCTGGGAGTGCTGGCTGGACTCCAGGCTCGCCAAGATGCTGTCTCTCATGATATTGCTCATCATTAACGTCAGGATCCACCATCTGTCTGTGAGTTTGTTGTACTGTGGTGGTTTGCGTGTTGTTACTAGGCTGGAATGTATACCATCAGTATTTCAAATACCAGCAGGATCACACATGGTGGACTGGTTTCAACAGAGCTTCCAGACTAAGACAGACTAGGAAGAAAGGCCTGATGATCTACTTCCAAAAATTAACCAATGAATACCATATGGATCACAATAGAATATTGTCCGACACAGTGCTGGAAGATGAGTCCCCTAGGTTGGAAGGCACTCAGAATACAACATAATAACTACAACAACAGACCGGGGCATACCCGTGATGGTGATGATGGCGCAGGAACTGGCAACGTTTCGTTGTGTTGTGTATGGGGTAACCACGAGTCGGCGCTGACTTGAAGGCAGCTAACAACAACAACAACGTCAGGGTAGTCAGTCCCTTCCAGACAGATGTCCCTGAGCCTGCAGAGTGTCGGCGGAGGGATGCAACTGTGGGCCCCCTTCCTCCTGATCTGTCCAATAGCCCAGGAGGGCTGAGGACCAAGTGGTGGAAAAAAACCCTTTTACTGATGGAAACTGAGGCTTGGCAGAGTGGAGTAACTTTCTTTAGGTTACACAACAACGAAATATCAGAACCCAAGGCTGTCTTCCTCCCCATCTGGGGCTCTTCTGCTGCACCCTTTCTAGGAAGTCCAGCTCACTCCCTGCCCCAAGGCAGTATCAGGGACTCAACCCAGTGGCCTCAATTGCAGGGACACATACATTCATTCCTGCACAGCCTCCCCTGTGGTAGGTGCCAGAGCAACTCTAAAACCCTCTCTGGGACAAAGGCTGCTGGCTACAAAAACACTTGTTAAGAAACAGCTTCACTGCACAGGGAATATTTTAGGGCAGGGAAACTGTTGGGCAGGATACTGTCATGGTGGACACATAACATTATGCATTTGACAAAACTATAGGACTGTATGATACAGAGTAAACCCTAACACAAACTACAGACTTTAGTTCATAATCATGCATCAATATTGGTTCATAAATGTAACAAATGTACCACAGGAATGCAATACGTTAATCACAGGAGAAACTATGTGCGTGTGTATAAGACAGACAGCATGTGTGCCTGGCTAGTGCAAAACAGGTAACACACTGCTGCTAATTTCAAAAGGTTGGAGGTTCAAGTCCACCTAGAGGTGCCTCAGAAGAAAGGCCTGGTGATCTCCTTTGGAAAAATCAGCCATTGAAAACCCTCTGGAGCACAGATCTACTTAACTCACACGGGGTCGCCATGAGTTGAGTCCACTGAACCACCACTGGTTACTGGCGTGTGTGGATGCGGGTGAGGGGGAAGGCATATATGGGAGCTCTGTACTTTCTGCAAAATTTTTCTGTAAGCCAAACACCGCTCTAAAAAAAAATGAAGTCTATTAACTAAAAGCAAAAACAAACAAACAAAAAAACTCCAGCTTCCCTGCACTGGGCACGGAATGTTGTGTGATTTTAAACCCTGGCCTGCCAATCTAGCCGGTAGACAGTGAACAGCGAGGTTTAGGGAGAGCCCTTTGATCTGAGTCCCAGTCCCATCCTCTCTGTGCCGCTGCCTTGGGACAGCAGTAAAGCGAGCACATCAGTCAGAGACAGAACGCTTAACGACCTTCCCTGAAGCCGAACCAAGACGCGGCAATGCAAAGGCCAGGACAAGAGATACCAGCAACTCTTAGAACTAAGATATATGGGCAGCTGTAGTCAGTGTTCTGCGAGTCAGGACTCACCATCCTCGACTTTCTTCCTTAAAATAAAAATTCCTCCATTAAACCTGAGCCATCACAATTATGGCTCAGACTCTGACACTTATTGGCTGGCTGGGCCATCCCAGCAAGTTATTTCTTCTCAGAGCCTCAGACATCTCATCCATAAAATGCAGATAATTACTGTTGTTGTCAGCTGCCATCGAGTCGGCGCCAACTCGAGGCCGCTTTACGTATAACAGAAGGACATGTTGCCCAGTCCTGTGCCGTCTTCATGATTGTTGGTATGTCTGAGTCCATTGTTTCGGCTACTGTGTCAATTCATCTCATTAAGAGTTTCCTTGTTTTTGTTGGTATTACGATTGAATTGAGTCCCCTCAAATATGTGTTGGAATCCTAGCCTCTATACCTGTGGATGTGATCCTATTTGGGAATAGGGTTCTCTTTGTTATGTTAATGAAGCCATATAAGTATAGGGTGTGTCCTAAACCTAATCACTTCTGAGTTAGAAAGAGCAGATTAGACACAGAAATGAGAAACACAAACCAGGAAGACAGATACCATGTGGAGATCATCAAGGAACCAGGAACATCGGGAGTACCGAAACTGAGACAAAGACCCTCCCCCAGAGCTGACAGAGAGGGAATACCTTCCACTGGATCTGGTGCCCTGAATTCAGACTTCCAGGAGCCTTGACGGGACAATGATTAAGCACTTGGCTGCTAACCGAAAAGCCTGCAGTTCGAACCCACCAGCAGCTCTTCAGCTCTTCGGGAGAAAAGACCTGACAATCTATTCCTATAGATTACAGCCTAGGAAACCTTCTGGGGCAGTTCTACTCTGTCATATGGGGTTAGCATGAGTCAGAATCGACTCGATGGCACACAACAACAACCAGTCTCCTAAATAATGAGAAAATAAATTTCTGTTCTTTAAAGCCACCCACTTGTGGTATTTCTGTTACAGCAGCGCTAGGAAGCTAAGACAGTTGGCCCTCCACTTTACTAAACATGATGTCCTCCTCTAACGATTGGTGTTTCCTGATGACGTGTCAGAAGTAAGCGAGCCGACCTCTCCATCCTCACTTCTAAGGAGCATTCTGGTTGTATGTCTTCTAAGGCTTATAGATAACACCTCCTCCCACCTCTCCCAGTCCATCTAGAGGATGCAATGAACACCACACAGTGGGGTTCAGTAAATAACCTAGCATACCCCCTCCCATTCTTGGAAACCTAAATGGGGTCCTGACACTCCTTCCAAGGATACCGAGTATCAGGGCGGAAAGAACCAGAACTGCAATCAAGTTGAGGAGGCTTGAGTCTATCTCCACTTACTAATTATATGTCTTAGGGCAAGTTATTCTTTCTGATCTGTAAAATGGAGATAAAAAGGAATGCCTGGCAGGATTACTGAGAAAACCAGACGAGGAAAACGTGAAATGATTTGTAAAGTCTAAAGCCCTGGATAACGGTTGCTATTTCCTAGTCTTATAACTTGTCTGGTCCCCTCATCTATAAAAAGGGGATATTAATATCTACACCACAGGGTTGCTCTGAGATGGAAATTGAATGAGATGAGAGTTGTGGAAACAGCTCGCATGTGTCTGGCATGCAGTGGGTGCTCAATTAATGTAAACCTTGGATCTGGGGCAGCTGGGGAGGGGCTGAGACAAAACACACTGCATTACAGGGGTCTGTCTGCAGTTTCAAAAAAAAAACTGGATGCATCATCAGCATCTGCCTCCACTTACAGTCTAATTTGTTATCTGCCCTCAGTTTTTATTTGGAAAGATGCTTTGATATACATGGACTGAAAAAGCATGCCAGATTCATGTCCCAAAAGTTCAGTGGTGGTGGGATCTTCCGCTACAGTGGCCCACAGGTAACAGAGGGCAGACAGCCAACCCCCATGCACATCACACTCCTCCAGCTCACACCCAAGAAGGCCCTTTGGGCAGGGCAGACCAGGATCCAGGTCCTCCTCGGCTCAGAGGCGGGAGTTCGCTCAGCCCGGCACTAATCCTCTCTACAGCATGGAGTGCCACCACGGGGACTCATGGTCCTGGTCCTCCCTTCAACACCACTGTAGGAACCTTGGCTTACAGTGATCAGGAATGGCAGCAAGAATGTAAGGTATCAGTTGTTTTTTATTAACAGTTGACTTAATAAACAAAGATCTATAAGAATATTATCAACTGTCTGACCAAAAACCAGATGCCAGGGAGTCAATTCCGCCTCATGGTGACCCCATGTGTGTCAGAGTGGAATGGTGCTCCACAGAATTTTCAATGGCTGATTTATTTTTATTGTGCTTTAAGTGAAAGTTTACAGTTCAAGTCAGTTTCTCATACAAAAATTTATACACACATTGTTATGTGACCCTCGCTGCTCTCTGTATAATGTGACAGGACACTCCTCCTTTCCACCCCGGATTTCCCGTGTCCATTCAACCAGCTCCTGTCCCTTTCTGCCTTCTCATCTCACCTCCGGACAGGAGCTGCCCATTTAATCTCATGTATCTACTTGAGCTAAGAAGGACACTCTTCATGAGTATCATTTTATGTCTTATAGTCCAGTCTAATCTTTGTCTGAAGAGTTGGCTTCAGGAATGGTATCAGTTCTGGGCTAACAGAGAGTCCGGGGGCCATGTCTTCTGGTGTCCCTCCAGTGTCAGTCAGACCATTAAGTCTGGTCTTTTTAGTAGAATTTGAGTTCTTCACCCCACTTTTCTCCTGCTCCATCAAGGACTCTCTGTTGTGTTTCCTGTCAGGGCTATCATTGGTGGTAGCCAGGCACCATCTAGTTCTTCTGGTCTCAGGCTGATGGAGTCTCTAGTTTATGTAGCCCTTTCTGTCACTTGGGCTAATATTTTCCTTGTGTCTTTGTTCTTCATTCTCCTTCACTCCAGGTGGGTTGGGACCAATTGATGCATCTTAGACGGTCGCTCACCAGCTTTAAAGACCCCAGACGCCACTCATGAAAATGGGATGCTGAACGTTTTCTTAATAAACTTTGTTATGCCAGTTGACCTAGATGTCACCTGAAACCATGGTCCCCAGACCCCCACCCCTGCTACTCTGTCCCTTGAAGTGTTTGGTTGTGTTCAGGAAACTTCTTAGCTTTTGGTTTAGTCCAGTTGTGCTGACTTCCCCTGTATTGTGTGTTGTCCTTCCTTTCACCTAAGGTAATTCTTACCTACTTTTTAGTTAGTGAATACCCCTCTCCCTGCCTCCCCACTCTTATAACCAAGAATGTTTTCTTCTGTTTAAACCTTTTGAGTTCTTATAAAAGTAGTCTCATACAATATTTGTCCTTTTGTGACTGACTAATTTCACTCAGCATAATGCCTTCCAGATTCATCCATGTTATGAGATGTTTCACAGATTCATCGTTGTTCTTTATCGTTGCATAGTATTCCATTGTATGAATATACCATAATTTGTTTATCCATTCATCGGTTGATGGGCACCTAGGTTGTTTCCATCTTTTTGCTATTGTGAACAGTGCTGCAATGAACATGAGTGTGCATATATCTATTCGTGTGACAGCTCTTATTTCTCTAGGATATATTCCAAGGAGTGGGACTGCTGGATCTATTTGTAGCTTTTTAAGGAAGTGCCAAGTCAATTTCCAAAGTGGCTGTACCATTTTACATTCCCACCAACAGTGTATAAGTGTTCCAGTCTCTCTACAACCTGTCCAACATTTATTATTTTGTGTTTTTTTTTTGATTAATGCTAGCCTTGTTGGGGTAAGATGGTATCTCATTGTAGTTTTGATTTACGTTTCTCTAATGGCTAATGATCATGAGCATCTCCTCATGTATCTGGTAGCCATCTGAATGTCTTCTTTGGTGAAGTGCCTGTTGATATCCTTTGTCCATTTTTTAATTGGGTTATTTGTCTTTTTATTGTTGAAGTTTTGCAGTATCTTGTAGATTTTAGAGATTATATACTGATCAGATTTGTTATAGTTAATGGCTGATTTTTCAGAAGTAGATGGCCAGGTCTTTCTTCTGAGGTACCTGTGGGTGGACTTGAACCTCCACCTTTCAGTTAGCAGGGAAGTGAATTAACTGTTTGCACTACCCAGGGACTCCCAATTGTTTGAAAAAAAGGAAACAAACAAAAAACCAATGAAGTACTCACCCTTAGTCCCATCACCCTAATGGAATTCTCTGTATTCTTGTGAATTCCTTTCTAGTCTATGACCTGGTGCAAATGTTCTCAGAGATTCAATCTCAGCTCGTGCTTTTTGTGGACTGTTTTTCCCACCCTTGGGAACCCTGGTGGCGTAGTGGTTAAGTGCTATGGCTTCTAACCAAAAGGTCGGCAGTTTGAATCCACCAGGCGCTCCTTGGAAACTCTATGGGGGCAGTTCTACTCTGTCCTATAGGGTTGCTATGAGTTGAATCGACTTGACGGCTGTGAGTTTTTTTGGTTTCCTGCCTCATCACTCAGTGACTCACATGTTTCCATACTTCCTCCTCGTCTGCATAAATACCACTCCTAATAGCCACCCCCTCTCTCACTCGTTAGAAACACCTGGACCATGGTGTGTTCATGCATACCTCCTGCATGTCCCACTGCTGGACATGAACCCTGCTTCCATCTGCTGCCACACTCAGTGCTGATATCAGGGCAGAGGTAGATCCTGTTTGAAGATTCATTCTCTAGGGAAATTGTCAGGAGTGGTCGAAGCTGTATACTGCCACCTGCAGAGACTTTCCGGGGCATGATCAGAACCAGCCATCTAAAAAGTGACTGTCTCTGGGGCTGACAGATGAGGAATAAGAATTTCTTTTCTGTCCTTAATCATAAACTGTACAATTTGATGGTGCTGGCAGTGGTCAGGAGGGGATACCCACAAGATAAGCTACCTCTGGGCTGCGTGGGGCAATGATGCAGTATAAGCCCATCTGGGGAGCACTAGAACTCAAGGACCCTTGCCAAGTCTTGCTTCCTTCCCCAGCTCCTTGGCCAAGTCCTGTGATGTCTCCACCTGCTCTGTCTCACTCAAGCCCCTGGGATACCCTTGAGTGGGGCGGGAAGTAAACCACACCTTGAGATGCTCAGAGGAAGGTTGCCCACTGCACCAGCCCTGTGGTGACGCATAGCCTGCCTGCCCCTGGCTCCCACATGCACGGAGGGGAAGCACCCAGGAGCCCTGGAACAGCCTGAGTTTGAGTCCTGACTCTGTCGTCTACTTACCAGCTGCAGTTCTGGGGTCCCAAAGACCACACTCAGGTTCAATAATTCACCAGGATTCTCAGAACTCAGAAAAGCTGTTATACTCACAGTTACAGCTTATTACAGTGAAAGCATGCAGACTAAAACCAGCAAAGCGAAGAGGTGCATAAGGCAGAGTCCAGGAGAGACCACTGAGCTTCCAGCACTTCTTCTCCCAGCAATGATGTGTAGTAACACACACAGAGTGTTGCCAACCAGGGAAGCTCACCTGAGCCTTGGTGTTTGGGGTTTTTGTTGGGGATTGGTCACATAGGCATGGCCAACTGCCCACACGGCTGACCTTAGACTCCAGGTCCACCAGAGGTCAAGCTGATACTACATGGCCTGAGGCCCCCACCACAAATCACACTCTTAGCATAAACTATCTGGCAGCCAAGAACCCAGGTAAACAAAGACACTCTTATCAGGCAGGACATTCCAAGGGCTTAAGGGTTATTTCCCAGCAGCTAGGCAAGGACCAAACCTTTCTCTGGGCAAAGTTAATCATATTCTGGGGGACACTGGTGGTTCAGCGGTAGAATTCTAGCCTTCCATACAGGACACCTGGGTTCGATTCCCAGCCAATGCACTTCATGCTCAGCCACCACCTGTCTGTCAATGGAGGCTTGCATTTTGCTACAATGCCGAACAGGTTTCAGTGGAACTTCCAGACTAAAACAGACTAGGAAGAAAGGTCTGGTGATCTACTTCTGAAAATCAGCCAATGAAAACCCTACAGATCACAAGAGTCCGATTAACAACCGATCATGTGGACGGTGCAGGACCAGCATTTCATTCTATTGTATATGGGGTCACCACGAGTCGGGGGCCGACTTGACAGCAGTTAACAACAACAGCAATCCTTTACTAAACACCAGCTGTGGGACACTAGTTGGAAGACCTACCTCCTCTGGCTTCCCTTTCTGCACTGGAACTCTAGCAAGGGGACTTTACCTTTCACAAAAGATGGGAACCTGCGCCAATGTCCCTGCTGTGCAGGAGTTAGTGAGCGATGGCTCAAAATGACCCAAATAAGGGGTCTCCCCATGAGGGAGAGCCAGGGCAGGCCCACAGACAACATTCTTGCTTGTATGTTGTAATGCGAATGTCCCAAAGCTCCTATCTCCAAAGTACTGGCAACCACACAGGTGAGTTTGTTCCAGACTCTTCCTGCATGCCCCCTCATGCCCTGTGTCCTCCGGAGTTTGCTTGGGCCCTGGGGTCAAGGTCAGAAAGGGCCACCCCCTGAAGTGGAAGCGAGTCCCTTCACTCCAGGCAGACAAAGGGCAGCCTGGCAGAGGGACCAACACTGAGAGAGGCTTCCACTGCAGATTTCTTCCCTTCCCCTCTTCCCCTACTCAGGGTGTAGGTGCCTTCATTTTCAGTAGATCATTTGCATCTCTCAGCTGCCCCAGGGCATCAGGGTTCTGAACCCATTTTTTAGGTAAAGAAACTGAGGCTGGGGTAGTTTGATGACTTGCACAAGGTAATACTGTTGATGATGAGGGAACTGAACTCAGACATGGTGACTCCAATCCAAAGCCTTTTCTTCTTGAGCCCACACTGGGGAGAAGGAGGCATCGCCCCATCAGCCAGCCATTGGGACCTCCATTGCTGAAGGCTCTGCTACCCTGAGAGCCAATGAGGAACAAACAAGGCAGGAAGTGGAAGGATCATTGCAAAACTTGTCGAGAAGGCAAGACAAACTCCTTAAATGAGTGGCAGACCTGGTATTAGGCAGCAGGGAGTGGTGAGGACTGTGGCACCAGCCAGTTGCCAACATGTACAGATACAGACACAGTATTGCCAGAGCCCCCGATGTTTAGACAAAAGCCAGAAATTCAGATTTTGATGCAAATTTTACCCAATTAAATAATTGAATCAGAAGGACAAATATTGTACAAGACCACTATTATAAGAACTCAAGAAAAGGTTTAAACACAGAAGAAAACATTCTTTGATGGTTACAAGGGTGGGGGGGGTGAGGGTTATTTACTAACTAGATAGTAGATAAGAATTATCTTAGGTGAAGGGAAAGACAACACTCACTACAGGGGAAGTCAGCACAACTGGACTAATCCAAAGCTAAGAAGTTTCCTGAATACAGTCAAACACTTTGATAGACAGAGTAGCAGGGGGAGGGGTCTGGGGACCATGCTTTCAGGGGACATCTAGGTCAATTGGCATGACAAAGCTTATTAAGAAAATGTTCTGCATCCTACTTTGGTGAGTAGCATCTGGGGTCTTAAAAGCTAGCAAGCGGCCATCTAAGATGCTTCAATTGGTCTCAACCACCTGGAGTAAAGGAGAATGGAGAATACCAAAGACACAAGGAAAGTATTAGCCCAAGAGACAGAAAGGGCCACATAAACCAGCCTGAGACCAGAACTAGATGGTGCCCGGCTACCACCAATGAC
>NW_004443947.1:463622-493647 GCF_000243295.1 Trichechus manatus latirostris | reverse complement strand
GGGAAGGCAGAGAGGGTTAGGAGCTGGTTGAATGGACATGGGGAATCAGGGGTGGAAAGGAGGAGTGTGCTGTCACAGTATGGGGAGAGCAATTAGAGTCACATAACAATGTATGTATAAATTTTTGTATGGGAAAAAATAAAAAATTAATAAAAAATTGAATCATGAGTGGGCCAAATAATGTGATTGTGTTTCAGGGAAAGGGTGAGCCCACCAGTTATCCAGACACTCTGGAGCAGTCTTCATTCCAGGTCCCAGTGCTACTAAGAGCTGCCATCTCCTGAAGGCCAAGCACAAGTGTTTGTCCACGGTCACAACGATTTGCATTTTCTTATTTAATCCTCTGAACAAGCATGCCTAACTGGTATTATTAAACCCATTTTACAAATAAGAAAGTTTAGAGGGTTAAGTAACCTGCCAGAGGTTAAAGAGACACAAAATAGCAAACCGGAGATTTAAATTCAGATTGATGAAACTCCAAAGACTTATTGGACAGTAAGTTTTGTACAACATTGCCTTTCTCCTTCTTATGATGCTTTCTGTAGGTGATTTGTGGCATGTAAATGGGCACTAGAAATGTTCGTTTCTTAGTCATACCCAAGTATCCACTCTGTGTGAACATTTGTGCGGGGGCCTTATGGGGAGACCGTTCTCTGTCTCCTCACTTATCTGCCTCAGCCCTGACAGCAAGTTTCGGGAAGACACTGCCTGTGCTCTCCAACTCCCCTGCTGGACCCCCACAGTGGTGGGAAGAAGGCCTGTGGCCAGCGGTGGGGCAGAATTTGACCACCACAGCTCATCCCCCCAGCAGGTGGGCGCACGAGCTCTCAAGGAGGCCCGGCATACAGGACCTGCCAACAGCTGCCTGGATGGTGTCCGTGTGCCACCCCCGGGGATGCCACAGCCTCAACTCGAAGAGGAAGTAGTATCAGGAAGCCCATTTGGCTCCAAGTCCAAGCCTTTCCTCCGCTCAGCCATTCCAGCATGAAACTGGCATTCTGCCACCAGAAAGCCATGTCTGTTCTCAGTTAGCTCAGATTCAGACGGAAGAGGGAGAAGAGAAATCAGAGGTCCCCAGCAGTAGTGACATCTGAGGTGACTGAGCGTTCTGCTGCCCACTCCTTGAGGCCTCTGGCTTCTCAAGCTGATGCCCCTCAGTCAAGAAGATGCACCAGGCAGCCTCTGCGGCTGCAGCAGCCCAGGGATGGCCATCCATCCCTGCAGAACCCTAGGGACCACTGGGCCAGCTGTCCTGCCTTTTCAACTGAAGAGAAAAGCCATTCTGGACCAGAAAACATTCAAGATACTTTTCTCATTAAAAGCCCCCACTAGCCAAAAACCGTGTGGCAGCTCCTCAAAAAGTTAAACATAGAATTACAATATGTCCCACAATTCAATTACTAGGTATATACCCAAAAGTCTTGAAAACAAAGACTCCAGCAGATACTTGTACACCAATGTTCACAGCAGCATTATTAACTACAGCCAAAAGGTGGAAACAACCCAAGTGTCTATCATCAGATGAATGGATAAACAAAATTTGTATATCCATACAATGGAGTATCATTCAGCCATAAAGAGAAATGAAATTCTGATACATGTTACAACATGGATGACCCTTGAAAACATTATGCTGAGTGAAATAAGTCAGTCACAAAAGGACAAATATTGTCTGATCCCCCTTAAGTGAAATATCTAGAATAGGTAAATGCATAGCAACCAAAGTTTATTAGTGGTTATCAACGGTGGGAGGGAGGGGCAGTGGGAGAGTCTTTGCTTAGGGGGTGCTGAGCTTCTATTAATGGTGGTGGAATGATCTGGAATAGTGGTCATGGGTGTACAACATAATGAATGTAATCAATGTCATTGCATTGTACATGTAAAAATTATTGAGTCGGGAAATGTTTTGTTTTATATATTTTTACCACAATAAAAAACAAAAACAAAATCCTCCACCAGCTGGACACCACAGAGCCAGGAAGGGACCAGCACCACAAGCCTACAGGCGTCTTGTCATTTTTTCAGAAACTTAAAGCAATTAAACCTAATTACACGGTGTCATAATACAAAAGCTGAACAGAAATTTCAGTAGTTTCTGGGCAGAAACCATGAATACAAAGTTTCTCTTGGGAGGGAGAGGTTGATTGAGGTTTACGTGCAGAGGCCTCACCACCCTGCCCCTTGAAGGTCAGCTGGAGCCTCCACGCCCCAAGCTCAGTGTGGGGTCTGTGACCTCTGGCCATCCCTCAGCAGTGGTGAGGAGCCAGGGGCAACCTCCAGGGGCTCTCCTCATTCAACTCATGCCTCCTCGGGGTGCTCTGTGGTGAGAACTAAGTGACCATGCCTGAGGTGCTGCCTCGCTTGGACTGGGCTCTGCATTCAGCCCACGCTGCAGAGCACTACAGCCTGGCCTGCAGGACAGCTGCTTGGAGCGCGGCAGCCTCTGCCCAGTGCCCCGGCCTTTTCAGCCTCTGACCAGGACACTAGCCATTTCTCCTGACCTCATTATGTCAGTATACAGGCTGTAAGTTGGGGCTGGGTTGGGGGGCTGGGGACAGGAAGTCTCTTACTCCTCCAGGATCCTGTGGTGATTTATTTCAGTGCCTCCATTTTGTTCCTGAACCAGGCCCAGCATCAGGATCTTAACACCTCGGCTGCCAAGATGGGGGCTGTGGAGGCAAAAGCTGAGAGCTCTTCAGCCCCTTGCCTCAGATACTCCAGGGTGCGGGTGTTGGGGGGATGGATCACTGTTGTTTGTGTTGCTCCCCAGCCAACTCCCTTCAGGTCTGGGATGGGACCCCTCAGTGAACTTCTAGACCCTACCTCATCCCTGCACCACAGGACTAGAATCCAGAGGCACAGCAATACTTCCCTTCTCACAACCTTCCTCTCTAAACCGGGCTGCGGGAGGAGAGAGTGTCGAAGGGGCAGGCAAATATATCAGTACTCCAACCCTGTGCTGGGCACTTGAGGCATTTCAATTGCTGTAACCCTTCTGATGGAGTCCCCGGGTGGTCCAAACAGTTAAGTGCTCAGCTACTAGTCGAAAGGTTGACAGTTCGAACTCACTCAGAGGTGCCTCAGAAGAAAGGCCTGGCGATCTGCTTTTGAAAGGTCACAGCATTGAAAACACTAAGGAGCATTCCTACTCTGTACACTTGGGGTCGCCATGAGTCAGAACCAACTCAGTGACAATTGGTTTGGTTTGGAACACTCCTAACAGGCTGGTGAGGGGGGTACTACCCCTCTAACAGTTGGGGAACATGAGCCTCAGGAGGTGTCTTAGTCTTCTAGTGCTGCTATAACAAATACCAGAAATGGATGGCTTTAACAAACAGAAGTTTATTTCCTCACAGTAAAGTAGGCCAGAAGTCCAAATTCAGGGCGTCAGCTCTAGGGGAAGGTTTTCTCTGTCAGCCTTCTCATCAATCTTTCCCTGGACTAGGAGATTCTCTGTGCAGGGACCCCGGGTCCAAAGGACGTGCTCTGCTCCTGATACTGCTTTCTTGGTGGTATGAAGTCCCCCTGTCTCTCTGCTCGCTTCTCTCGTTTATATCTCAAGAAATTGCCTCAAAACACAAGCCAATTTTGTAGATTGAGTCCTGCCTCACTAACACAACTGCCACCCATCTTCGCTCAATAACATCACAGAGGCAGGATTTACAACATACAGGCAAATCATACAATTCCGGGAATCATGGCCTAGACAAACTGAAACACACATATTTTTGGGGACATAATTCAATCCATGACAGGAGGGGAGATGAGTCATCCAAGGTGCCCAGGGCAGAGCTGGGGCCTGAGAAGGCCTGTCTGCCTTGAGCCCAGGGCTCCTTCCCTGTCACCACAGTGCCTCCCTTCGACACCCTTAGAAGTAAAGCACCTTTGCTCTCCTCATAACTGTGCACCCCTTCTCCAGACAAAGTTGCTCCATTTTCTTGATCTGAGCCTCATGCTAATCCAGGCCCCAGGGCATCCATGCTGGGAATCCCCAGAGTTCCAGTCTAACCCCTGCCTTCCTGCTGAGGCCTTGGGGTCTCCTGCTGGATGTTACAAAGCCTCCCCACTGTCCCCTCCAGTCCGTTTTCCACACTGATACCAGAGGGACCTACTTGGCTCTGGCTGTGTCCTTCCCTCCCTGCTCCACCCTTCGTGGCTCCCCATGGCCTACTCGGTGACATCCAAGTGTCTCAGCCTCTGCTCAGAGGGTCTCACAGTGTGGCTCTACTTCCTCTCTCCCACCTATGGCCTGGCTTTAACTCTACCCTCTTGTCTTAGTTATCGAGAGCTGCTATAACAGAAATACCACAAGTGCATGGCTTTAAATAAACAGAAATTTATTCTCTCACAGTCTAGGAGGCTAGAAAGATGCCAGCTCCTGGGAAATACTTTCTCTATCTGTTGGTTCTGGGGGAAGCTCCCTGTCTTCAATCTTCCCCTGGTCTAGGAGCTTCTCAGTGCAGGGACCCCAGGTCCAAAGGACACACTCTGCTTCTGGCGCTTCTTTCTTGGTGGCACGAGGTCCCTCTCCTCTCTGCTTGAATATCTCTTTTATATCTCAAAAGAGATTGACTCAAGATACAACCTAATCCTATAGATTGACATAACTGCCTCTAATCCTGCCTTATTAACATCATAGAGGTTAGGATTTAGAACACATAGGATAATCACATCAGATCACAAAATGGTGGACAACCACACAATACTGGGAATCACAGCCTAGCCAAATCAACACACATTTCTTGGGGACACAATTCAATCCATTACACTGCCTCTCCACATCTCCCAAGGCACAGCTAGAGCTCTGTCATAGTTCCATCCCCTTAGCTGCGCTGTTCCCTCTCCCAGACTGCCCTTCTCTGCTCCTAGTCCAGGTAGGCGCTGGAGTCAGCTTTCACACACTCCCTAGGAGGCCCTGCAGATGTATTTAGTCAGGGAGGTTAAGCCCACCAGCCAGGTACTCCCTCCCCTCAGGTCCACCCGGGAAGAAATGTGTGCATTAGTCTGCCGTCCAGGCTGAATTTTAAGAGCATTAAATACATACGAGTGGAATTGTCATTTTGAGACCTTAAGCTTGAACTTATGGCACTTAATCCAGAATGGGCTGCATTATCCTGACTGTACATTCATTTCCTGTCTCCTGTTAGCCCATGTCTTAATGTTCCTCCTGCTGGGAATAAGTAGTTTCACCACACAAGGAATTTCTTCTATGCAAACGATTAACAAAGACACACAGGTGACCTCACCAGGGCCCCTGACTCCAGGGCCTCTGCGCACTAGAATTCTGCTGCTTGTGCCCCGAACCCCAGAAACAGATTCCTATTTCTCAAGGACATGAATGGTCCTGGTTGCACAATTCAATTCCTGGGGCTCACAATTCCCTGGAAAGGACAAAAATGGGACCTGGGAAGAAAAGGGGAAAATAGTTTATTTTCTTAAAAGGTAAGTGTTATACAGTTCAGTGTTTGGACATGTTATCAGGAGGGACCAGTTCCTGGAGAAAGACATCATGCTTGGTAAAGTACAGGGTCAGCAAAAAAGAGGAAGCCCCTCAATGAGATGGATTGACAGTGGCTGCAACAATGGGCTCAAACATAGCAAGCATTGTGAGGATGGTGAAGGACAGAGCAGTGTTTCTGTTGTGCCTAGGGTTGCTATGAGTCGGAACTAACTTGATGGCAACTCACAAAAACAACGTGCTGGAGACCCGGGTTCGAATCCCAGTGAATGCACTTCAAGCACAGCCACCGCCCATCTGTCAGTGGAAGCTTGCTTGTTGCTATGATGCTGAACAGGTTTCCACAGAGCTTTTAGCCTGAGATGAACTAGGAAGAAAGGCCTGGTGATCTACTTCCACAAATCAGCCAGTGAAAACCCCGTGGATCACAACAGTCCAATTCGCAACTGACCAGGAGGATGGTGCAGGACTGGGCAGCATTGTGTTCCATTGTGCATGGGGTGCTATGAGTTGGGGGCTGAGTAGATGGCAGCTAACAACAGCAACAATATATATTCCTATGGGACTGTCACCTCTGGCCTCTCCTCCCTTATGCCAAGGAATGTTGGCAGCCAACAGAAGCTGAAAGAGGCAAGGAATGCAGTCTCCCCTAAAGTATCCAGAAGGAACCAGTCATGCCAACACCTTGATTTTAGCCTCCTAAGACTCATTGCAGACTTCTGAACTCCAGAGCTTTAAGATAATAAGTTTCTGTTGTTTTAAGTCACTAAGTTTGTGACAAATTGTTATAGCAGCAATTGGAAACTAATATAGACACCCTCTGGAATTGCAGCATTGTCAGGCATGAAACATCTCATTTTGAAAAGGTTTATATCAAAGTTGTCTGTGATGACTTTGGCAAAGTAGACTAAGCATGGAATGGGGAGAAAAATCTTTTACTAAGACTTTCTACAGACAGAGAACAGAAATCAATCAGCAATACATGAAAAATGAGAAATGATTTACAAGTGTTGATTGGAAATACAAGAAATTAAAAGTTATGCTGAAAAAGAAGGGGGCTTTTGCAACATGCTTTTAAGAAGGTCTTGGAATAAAAAACTGGTGGTTCAGTTCCTTGAGTGTTTTAGGACCCCGGCTGCAATGAATCATTGGAGAACCTTTCAAAGCAACTCTAGAATACTTTCCTTTTATTTTGAAAGCCTCAGAAAAAAGCCTTTACATTTATTTATGTAGACAGGGTCTAATTAAGAAAAGAGAAACCACAACGAGTATTTACAACAGAGGGAATTTCATGCAGGGAGCTGGTTACACATATATTTGTTAGAGGAGTTGGGAAGGCCAACAGAGGACACTTAAAATAACCCAAAGGAGGCTACTACCTTCCCTAGGCTGAAGGGACAAAAGGGAGGAGGCAGTATTATTGAATCCAGGGACTGGGTCACCCAACAAAATCTGGAACAATGGCAGGCAATGTGGCCCACAGCAGAAAGGGAGGAGGAAAAATACCCTGGTTTCTCTCTTCCTCCCACCCTCTCCTCTTCCACCAGAGCTCCCATTGCTGAACTCAGCCGGAAGTCAGTAGACCCAAAGGCCTGGGGAACACAGCCTGCAGGGGCCAATGATACAGAGAAGAGCTGGGGAAGGGCAAGGAAAGAGTGGAGGGCAAACAGGCTCAGGGCAGCACCGTTGTGACTTACTCTTTCAAATATCCAGAGTTAACACCTGTATCACCCTCTTGTTAAGGAAGGAGGGAAAGGATGTTGGGCAGAAGTGGAAAGAAGAACAACACAGGGAAAGCAAGAATCTCTGAAACAACGTCCTGGGGGGCAGGCGGGAGCAAGGGCCCACAGGCATCCCCACTGGAACAACTGAGGCCTGAGCACCTCTCTTGGCAAGCGTGAGTGCTAGGCCCCTCTCCTGCTCTGTCACAGCAGTCCTGGGCACAGACTCCCATTTGCTGCCCTACTTGGGGCCCTTACCTCCTAGCACTGGTCACTAGTTGTTATGTTGTTAGGTACTGTTGAGTCGATTCCAACTCATAGCGACCCTGTGCACTAGAATGAAACACTGCCCCCGTCCTGCGCCATCCTTGCAACTGTTGTTATGTTTGAGCCCATTGTTGCAGCCACTGTATCAATTCATCTCGTTGAGGATCTTCCTCTTTTTCGCAGACCCTCTGCTTTACCAAGCATAATGTCCTTCTCCAGGGACTGGTCCCTCCTGATAACATGTCCAAAGTATGTGAGATGAAGTCTCGCCATCCTTGCTTTCAAGGGGAACGCTGGCTGTATTTCTTCCAAGACAGAATTGTTCGTTATTCTAGCAGTCCATGGCATATTCAATATTCTTTGCCAACACCGTAATTCAAAGGTGTCAATTCTTACTCGTTCTTCCTTATTCATTGTCCAGCTTTCACATGCATATGAGGCGATTGAAATTACCATCACCATCAACCAACTTTGTTGACTCAAATCCTGAAGACCATCATACCCCTCACCCCCGGAGGCCCTGGCTTGCTGAGAGCCATGTAAGGCCAAGTTCACCAAGCTTTTAGCACTCCCTCATTAACCCTCACAACATCCCCAGGAGGCAGGTACTATTATCATCTTCATTGCAAAAAAAAAAAAAAAAAAAATGGTTATCATCAGGTTAATTCTGACTCATGGTGACCCCATGTGTGTCAGAGTAGAACTGTGATCCAGAGGGTTTTCAATGGCTGATTTTCCAGAAGCAGTTTACCAGGCCTTTCTTCCGAGGTACCTCTGAGTGGGTTTGAACTGCCCAATTTTCAGTTAGAAGCCAAGTGCTTAATCATTTATGCTACCCAAGGTCTCTTTATCTCCATTTAAAGATGAGGAAATTATGGCACAGAGAGGTTAAGAAATGTGCCCAAGGTCACACAGCCAGTAAATGACAGGGCTAGGTGCCGGGCCAGGTAGATGAGACTCTTTCCCGCTGTGCTCTGCAGCCTCCCTCCCATCTCATCATCACTCAGTGGCATGGAGACTCCTCTCTCCAGGGCAGATGCTGCGGCTCATGTGTCCCACCAGGACAGTCCAGTGGAGTAGGTGAAATGCCCACACCTGGACTCGGACGTTTTGGGTTCTGCCATTTTGACACAGTGTGTCGAAGGAAGGACCTCATGTCTCTGAGCCTCGTCCCCTCACCTATAAAGTGGTCAGGTACCCTACCCAGAGCTCCATTTTCCAGCTAAGGAAACTGAAGCCTGGGGGCAGGGGGGAATAAATAATTTCCTTAAGGCCACGTAGTTGGAACATAACAGAAATGGGGTTCAAACCCGGGCCTGAAATTTTTCAAAGCTTCTGCCCATCACAAAAGACAGCAACTTCCTTCTGAACTACAGTGTGGCTTTCTCCCTCAGCTGGCCACATCTGTCTCAGTGCCCACAGTGTGACCCCACACAGGGCACCCCAGCACTGACCCCAGCACTAACCCCAGCCTTTCCCAGGAGCCTCTGCCATCTCAGAGGGTGGGGATGGGGCAGAGCACCAATCCAGACTGCACAGGAGCACCGCATACAGATGCTGTTTGCCCAGCAGGTAAAGTAATAATCATTTCGTCTATTTTTGGCTCCTGGAGATTTGCTTCTCTCTGGGGAGATTACTCTGGGGTCACAAAGAAATTTTTGTGACAGCTAATAAAGTAACCTTTCTGTTTCTGGAACCAGATCCTGGAGGGGTGTGTGTGTTGTTGTTTTTTTTTTTTTTTTTCCTCTTTTAATCACCAGATGAAATGGAAAAGGGTGAACCGAGTAAGGGCAAGAACTCTGAGCATAATTATCCACCCCTTGGACAAAGTTCGCTCCAACTTTGCTATTTGCAGATGTGGAGTTCAGGGAACATGGTTGCTCTGTTGGGGCCCGAAGTGATCTTCAGCGTACTGTGGGATGACTCAGGAGTTTCAACTTCAACCCTCAACTCAGCAAACATTATCAGCCAGGTGTTGAGTGGAGAGCAGGGCACACAGACAGCCAGCACTGCAATTCAAACCGTGGTCTTATAGCTGATGACCCATTGGGGTTCCAGTCCTGGCTCTGCCCTGTGACCTTGGGTGAGTCCCTTCTCCTCCCTAAGACTCACTTTTCTCATCTGTAATATGGGATAGGAGCCCTGGTGGCTCAGAGGTTAAGAGCTCGGCTGCTAACCAAAAAAGGTTGGCAGTTCGAATCCCCCAGCCGCTCCTTGGAAACTCTATGGAACAGTCCTACTCTGTCCTATAGGGTCGCTATGGGTCAGGATCGACTCGACAGCAACGGGTTAATATGAGATAACAATAGGACCTATCTCAAAGGCTTCTCTGGCAGTTTCAGAATTTCCGATTAGGAAAAGCTTAGGGGAGGCAATCTGGTTTCCAGGAAGTGAGGTGGGGAAGGTTCTTTTGAAGCTGCAGTTGCCTGGCAGGGCACTGTTTTTCTTAGATGGTATGTTTTGGAGATGGGTCTGGAGAAGGCTCCCAATGCCCCCCACAACTTCCTGGTTTTGCCATTGAGGAATAAATCAGATAGTGTGCGGGAAATGCCTAGCGCATTGCCTGCCATGTAGCACAAAATATGATGTCATTCTTTTATAATTGGTTTTGTTTATCACAGGATATGATCCTTACCCTTGGTGAGCTTATAGGACAATGGGGGAGGCAGCCACAGACAGATTACTATAAACAGCAACATGATATGCTGTGCATTTTGAGAGGACACCAAAAGCCATCTGTATTTCTGCCTGGGCATTCAGGGCCAACTTCACAGAGATGGCGACATTTGAACTGAGCCTCAATGGCTGTAGCTCGGTTCACCTGGAGGGTCCTGGTCTTGATGGATGCATCTGGGAACGGCGGGAGGTGCAGGCTTGGAGGGGTGTGGTAGGTGGTGAGGCTGTATTTCAGAGGGAGAATGTACAGAATACCAACTGTGGTAAAAGCCACCTGGATACACCCTGTTTGCTTTTTCCAACGTGTACCACATTTAAGGGTTCATTAGAACCGACTCAAAACAAAGACTACAGAATGGAGGCCCAACAGCTGCTTCTCCTGTGGTGTCAGTGCACTGCTTCTGGAGATCCAGCTAAGCTCTCCATACTGCGCAAAGGGGGTAGGAGCCCAAAGATTAACTCCGTTCATTCCACAACTCATCTGTCTAGATCGCATACTAACAGCTCACTTGAAGAAACTGTGCCAAGCTCTTGGCATGCTTCAACTCATTTAATCCTTGTAAAAACCCAGAGGGTGTTTGTTACCTCCTTTTTGCAAAGGAAGATACTGAGGGTCACAGAGGTCGCACCTCTTGGCATGGCCGATCAGTGATGGAGCCAGGATCTGTCTGGCTTGCACAGTAGAGAGCACTTTCAGAGCCTCATTTCCTTGCAACTCCCTTGTTTCCCGATTGTCTCCCTCACTAAGATCATGATGCTGTTCAACGATAGAACTGGGACTTGATTCTGAGATTATCCATCTCCAAGTTCTATGCTGGTACCAACCTGCCTCCACCTCAGTGGAGTGCAAACTTGATCTTTTATCTAACTCCTGTTTGGGGTGGGGGTGGGGGTGGGGTGGTGTGCCTGATTATAATTAGAGATCTGGCTCTTTATGATCTACCTTAAATGAAACGGAGCCCTGGTGGTGTAGTGGTTAAGAGCTCGGCTGCTAACAAAAAGCTCGGCAGTTCAAATCCACCAGCTGCTCCTTGGAAACCCTATGGGGCAGTTCTACTCTGTCCTAGAGGGTCACTATGAGTTGGAATCGACTCGACAGCAACTGGTTTTGGTTTAGTTTCGATGAAACAAGTCCCACAAGAAGAGAAACCAAGGCCTGGGCAGAGATTACAGGAGAAGAATTGAGTGCAGAGCGCCTGGGGGAGGGGCGGGGTGGTAGCAAGACTTATCCCATTTCTGCTGCATCCTCAGGCCCAGGCAGAGCCTCATACTCAATGGTTCCTAGTGGATGAGTGCATGTCTCGTGGGGAGAGGAACAGAGGGGCAGGACTCGCCTGGTTCCTGCCTCAATTTCCCTGGTAGGACCATAGCTGGGCCCTAGATGCTGCCTGCCCAGCAGGACCTGTGGTCTGTGTTGTGCTGCCCTGCCCAGGGGTGAGTCCAGCTTCTGAATTTATGGCCCTGGTCCTGCTCTGTGTTCTGAATTCGTGCCCCAAGGGTACCCACTCTCACACCTGGGTCCCCACAGCCCCATCCCCATAATGCCCCATCCCTCACCTGGCCCCTCTGAGGCTCCACTCCCCGGGTCTGATCCAAGCAGGGGCCAGCCCTACATCTCCATCAGATGCAGCTCAGTTCCCTTCCCATCACAGCAGCCAAGATGCAGACCCAGTCTTAGAGGGCACCTGGTGTCTGGACCCAGTGCCCCAACCAGCAAGTGACTCCAACTCTTTCTCCTGGGAGGAGGTGGATGATGTGGTGGGCCTAGCTGAATACCCTGACCATGCCTGGGGGTCTGGTCTACGTGCCCACTATGGGCTCAGAGTCCTTGAGGGCTGCAGTCAACAAACCTGACATTTACTCAGGGCTGCTGGTTTGGCCTCAAGAAACCTCAGCCAACTGGCTGAATTCCCTGGAGGAGAGGCAGGAGCTGAAGGCAAGCAGGGGCAACTCCCCCAGGGCACCTGTTCCGGCCCGGAGACCCTCTGCATTGGTCTGTACCAAATAATTAAGGCAGTAAGTGCAAAGAATGCAAACAGTACCTCGAGAACTTAATAAGCCAAGGCACTGTGTAAAACAGTCCAGCTTTACTTTAAAAATAAAGCATAGTCTGGCCTCTTCCTCAAGTTACTGCTTTAAGAGTTAAAGGATGCTTGGGTTTCGTGGGAAGGAATGCACAAATGCCAAACACCTGGAGGAAAAAAAGGTACAAGCAATCATTTTGTTTATTTAATTTACTACCTGAAAATATTTGGGCAAGAAAAGTATGCATAAATGAGCTTTCCAGTACAATCTGGGGTCCTGGCGAAATACACTGTTTTACCTTTAGGCACGCAGTTCATCATATATATCTGATCATGTTTATGTATACATACACTATTGATATTGAGACCACAGAGTAGGCCACACATAACTAATATGCTGGTTTCTTACCCACAAATAACTTTAAATTCCTTCTGCATCCGTGTTTGTAAATATTTTATGTAAACCAGATGGATTTACAGAACACTTGTATGGGAATCCAGTTTTATTCTTTAACGACATGTATTATAAAATACTTCAGAAAAATGATCTGTGCATTTATTTGAAAGAAAAAAAAACCTCTCTTGGTCTGCTTCTGAAACAGCAAGAGGTCAAGAACACGCTTAGGAAATGCTCGTAGTAGAAGCATCTGCTCGGAATTGACTCTTGGGTTCGAACAACTTGCCTTGACAGTGGTGGCCTGAAAACCCAAACCAAACCCATTGCCATCCAGTCGATTCTGACTCATAGCGACCCTGTAGGACAGAGTAGAACTGCCCCATAGGGTTTCCAAGGAGCGGCTGCTGGATTGGAACTGCTGACCTTTTGGTTAGCAGCCGTAGCTCTTAACCACTGTGCCACCAGGGCGCCAACTCGGCTGCACATTACAATCACCTGGGAAGATTTAAAACATTCTAAGGGTCAGGCCTCACCTTTACCAACTGCTGTACACCAAAACCTCTGGGCGAGATGCAGGCATCGGTATTTTTTAAAACTCCCCACGTGTTTCCAAGTGTGCAACCGAGTCTAAGAACTTGCCCTAGAGCCGAGGTTCTCCATCCAGGTGCACGACAGAATCACCTGGGAGCTTTAAAAACCTCAATGCCCAGGTTGCACCCCAAATCAGTTACATCAGGCCCCAGCCAGCAGTATATTTCAGAATTATCCAGGTAGTTCAAATGTGCAGGCAGGGTTGAGGAGCACTTATCTCAAAGCATCTAGGGATACTCCTGAGTGATGTGGCTGCTGAGCTGGCCATGCTTGATAGAGGATCTATGGCATGCCAGGTGAAGGATGGACACTTCACCCAGCAACACAGTCCAGGTTCAAGTCTCGCCCCTGAGTCACCTTTATCTTCTCTCTCTGCCACTTACAAATGGTGTGACCCAGAGCCACTTAGCAAAGTGCTCTGTGCCTCAGTCGTATGCGTCTCTGGATTCCAGCTCCTCCTCTCCAGCCATCCAGCTTTAGCCCAGGCCCTTGATTTCTTCCTCCCACCTCTGCCTCTCTCCCTCTCCCTCCCAGTTAGCCCCCTATCTGGCTGCTGGAGGAATCTTAAAAGCAAATCTCATCACATCACCCCCCTGCTCAAAAACCTCCAGCAGACATGGAGCAACTGGAACTCTCACACACAGCTGGGAGGAATACTGGTACAGCCACTTTGGAAGTCAGCTGGGCAGTTTCTTAATAATGTCAAACATACATTTACCATACAATGCAGCAATTCCACTCCTAGGATCTCCCCGAGAGACATGAAAACGTGTTCACACAAAGACTTGTACACAAATGCTCATAGCAGCATTAGGCATAATAGCCTCAAACTGGAAATAATCCAAATGTCCATCAACTGGTGAAGGGATAAACTGTGGTATAAACAATGGGATGCTACTACATGCAACAACAAGGACGAACCTCAGGAACATTGTGCTGAATGAAAACAGCCAGACACAAGAGACTATGTATTGTATGTTCCATTTACATAACATGTCTAGAAAAGACAAATCTATAGGGACAGAGGAGTCCCTGGGTGGTTGCAAATGGTTAAGGTGCTCAGCTGCTAACTGAAAGGCTGGAGGTTCGAGTCCACCTGGAGGCACCTCAGAAGAAAGGCCTCGAGATCTCCTTCCGAAAACTCAGCCATTGGAAGCCCTATGGAGTCACCATGAGTCACAGTCAACTAGATGGCAACTGGTTATAGAGACAGAAGACAGATCAGGGGTTGCCTGGGGCTAGGTGTAGAAGGGGGAGTGAGCGCAAATGGGCACATTACATTGTGGTAGTGGTTGTATAACTGTATAAATTTACTAGAAATCATTAAAAGGTACACTTACAATGGGTACATTTTATGGTATGCGTCTTAGGCTGGGTTCTCTGGAGAAGCAAAACCAGTAAAGTGTATAAATATATATATAGAGAGAAATTATATCAAGGAAACAGCTCACGTGATTGTAGAGGCTAGAACGTCCCAAGTCCGTGGATCCGGGTAGAGGCCTCTCCCAAGTCACACAGCTACAGAAGCTGGCAAGCCCAAGATTGGCAGGTTGGAGAGCAGGACTCCTGCTCACAGGCTGTGCAGGTCAACAAATCCCAGGTTCGGCAGATAAGCTGACAGCTCAAGTCCCAAGAACGGGAGATGAGAGGACAGGAAGCAGCCGCAGGATCCAGAGACAGCAAAAAGCCAGAATGTCTGCTTATATAGAGATGCGGGCCACACCCCCTACGAGACTCCCTTTCATATGATTGGCTACGCACAGTATATTCAATGATGGGAGTGATTACATTAAAACATTGAGAATCATGGCCCAGCCAAGTTCACACACAATCTTAACCATCACAGTTATGTAAATTATACCGCAGTAAAGGTGTTAACATGAAACAAACTTCTTGTGGCTCACAGAGGATAGTGAATGAGCTCCTTGCCTGGCATTCAATGCCTTCCACCATATGCTGATAGACCATCTCCTCCAATGTCCAAGCGCCACAGAACTCTCACCTCTCCCCAAGCTCAGACACAGCCCCTCTGCTGGAATTCACTTCGTTACCACTGCCAACTTGCCCACCTGGCAAACTTCTCATTATTCAAGACTCAGCTCAAATGCTGCTTCTTCTGGGAAGTCCGCACCACCCCATTTATTACAATGCTTATCAAAAACTCATTTGATCTGCTTACACATCAGTCTCTCCACTAGAGCAGGGCTTTTAAAACTCAGGTTGCAACCAATTAATGGGTTGGGAAATCAGCTTTGCATGCTATAACCAGCGTTTCAAAAAAAAGAAAAAATGAAATAGAATAGAACATGGAATGAGTGGCACATAGTAAGAACACTGTTTTGTGAAACTTTTGGTTCACCTGAGTATGTACATATATATATTTGTATGTGTGCTGGGTTGCACACTTCTTACTATGGGTTGAAGTTGAAAAAGTCTGAAAACCGCCTCATTAAGCAAGGAGTCCCTGAGGGCAAGGGGATGTGCTATTTCTTTCTATGTCCCTGTGACCGGCACAGGGCTTGATACCCAGAAGTCACCCAAGGTGTCTACTCAATGAAACAGGGGTTTGGTATGCATGGGAAACTTCCCTTCAACTCAATTATAAGTCTTTTTGCGTCCTATGGAGTTCTTGGATGGTAAAAAAGTTTAACACGCTTGGCTGCTAATCAAAAGATTGGTGGTTCAAGCCCGCCCAGAGACTCCTTGAAGAAAGTCCTGGTGATCTACTTCTGAAAAACCAGCCGTTGAAAACCTTATGGAGCACAGTTCTACTCTGACACGGATGGGGTCATCTTGAGTTGGAATCGACTGAACAGCAGTCGATAGAAGTATTGGATAACTGGTATTGTGTTCTATATTTATATCTGTAAGTTTATATGTAATGTCTCCAACCCCTAAAGACAAATAAAGATCAGATTTATAAAGATACTGATAATAAAAGGCAATAATAATGAAAACTGGAAAAAAAAATGAGGTATCTGACTTATGTCAGAACTGACTTACGGTGGAAAGGAACCCTGTCATAAGTTGGGGACTACCTGTAATTCAACTCTAAAACTCCAGAGCGACTACATAATTCTCTGGGCCCAGTGCAAAATGAAATGTGGAGCCCCTTGTTAAAACACAACGAAGAATTTTAAGATGGTGACAGTAGAGCATTAAACCAACCAGGGGGCCCTTCTAAGTTTGGGCTCTGTGTGTTTGCACTGGCCGAACGCCTGTGAAGCCAGCCTGGACCCTGGACCACAAAGACAGAGACCTGGGGTGGGGGGAGGAGGGAGTTTAGAAGTGCTACCTCCTGGTCTTAAAAGCTGGAATACAAAATATCCTATTTCACTCCTAATGTTTAGAGAACAGGAATTGAGAAATGAATCAAACAAACAAACAGCCAAAAGAATAAATAAAATAATGGAGTCAAAGAACCCCTACTGTGGCGAGATTACCCAATAAGCAAGGTACACACCGGCCCAATTGTGCCTTCCCACCAATCTGCAGTGCGCAATTTCAGCTGTCCCCCACCACATCAAAGACGTGGTGATACCCATATGAAAATACTCCCACAGATTCAGCAAGTAAATACAATTAAGCCCACGCATACCTTGCTCAATGCAAGCCGGTGCATACTGTGTTTATTGCTAACCTGCCGCTGCCCCTAACTGACGACACAGCACTGGCAGATTCAGAATTCAGCTCCACCACAAACCCCGTTTGCTTGTCTTTTGGCTTAACATGCTGTACCTTTCGCCCAGACCACAGGAGCCCGTTCCAATCTCACGCCAGTAACAAAGGAAGCCCATCAAGTGACTGTTGTTGTTGGCTGCCACTGAGTTGGCCCACGACTCGTGGTGACCCCATGCACAATGGAACAAAACACTGCTCGGTCCTGTGCCATCCCCATGATTGGCTGCAGATGGGAACGTTGTGATCCGTAGGATTTTCATTGGCTGATTTTCGGAAGTAGGTTGCCAAGCCTTTCTTCCTAGTCTTAGTCTGGAAGCTTCGCTGAAACCTGTTAAGCATCACAGCAACCTGCAAGCCTCCACTGAAAGACAGGTGGTGGCTGCACGTGAGGTGCATTGGCTGAGAATCAAATCCAGGTCTCCTGCGTGGAAGGTGAGAATTCTATCACCGAACCA
This sequence comes from Trichechus manatus latirostris, assembly GCF_000243295.1. Lineage (NCBI taxonomy): Eukaryota > Metazoa > Chordata > Mammalia > Sirenia > Trichechidae > Trichechus > Trichechus manatus. The sequence goes on along the minus strand of NW_004443947.1, from coordinate 476,377 downwards.
CCAAATTATTGATCACAGAAGGATTTGGGCTTCACAAAAGAAACCATGTGTTGTCACAACACGAAGGGATGTACTGATACTGGTTTTCTCCCACAATTGAGGTGGATGCTGCTGTCAGGGAGAGCTCTCTGCAGGAGCAAGGCTGTTGCAAACAGAACTAAGTCATACCATTTTTCACAGTGCAAATACCCATCATTGGACTCTGTGTCTGGCACTGGTATAAGCTGCTGTTATTGTTATTCACATTTTTATTAGCGGCTTGGATACTGGATTGCATTTTATTTTTTTCTCACTTGTTCGATTAGATGCTGAAATTGATTTAAAATGTCTCCCAGGAGTCTGAAGATTACTTTCTTCACAAATTTATAAGCATCGTAAGGCTAGGGAAGTTAGCTGTATTATCGTCGGTATTTCAGTGGTTCATTTGCTCCTTACTCTGTTTTGAGTGAGGTTTGTTAACATATCAGCTATATGGTGTCTACATCTTGATTATCTCTACCTCTCATTTGGCAGTTTGCACGTCTGCTCTCATAAAGTTGTCATTAGCTGCTGTCAAGTATATTCAGACCCAAGGCCACCCGACATGTGCAGAGTAGAACTACTCACAGAGTTTTCAAGGCTGTGACCTTTTGGAAACAGATCTCCAGTCCTGTTTTCTGGATGCCTCTGGGTGTGTTCAAACCACCAACTTTTTGGCCAGTAGTTGAGGGCTTAACCATTTGTACCACCCAGGGACTCTACTCTCATAATTGTTGTTGTCGAGTTGGTTCTGACTCATAGAGACCCTATGTACATCAGAATGAAACACTGTTCGGTCCTGCACCATCCTCATGATCATTGTTATGCTTCGGTCCATTGTTGCAGCCACTGTGTCAATCCGTCTTGTAGAAGGTCTTCCCCTTTTTCACTGACCCTCTACTTTACTAAGCATGATGTCCTCCAGGGACTGGTCCCTCCTGATAACATGTCCAAAGTAAGTGAGGTGAAGTCTTGCCATCCTTTCTTCTAAGGAGCATTCTGGCTGTAATTCTTACAAAACAGATTTGTTCGTTCTTCTGGAAGTCCATGGTAAATTTAATATTCTTTACCAACACCATAATTTTAAGGCATCAGTTCTTCTTCTGTCTTCCTTATTCACTGTCCAGCTTTCACATGCATACAAGGTGACTAAAAATACCATAACTTAGGTTGGGTGAACCTTAGCCCTCAAAGTGACCAGCTTTAACATTTTAAAGGTCTTTTGCAGCAGATTTGCCCAATGCTATTATGTCATTTTATTTCTTAACTGCTGCTTCCATGGGCGTTGACTGTGGATCCAAGTAAAATGAATCATTGACAATTTCAGTCTTCTCTCCGTTTATCATGATGTTGATTATTGGTCCAGTTGTGAGGATTTTTGTTTTCTTAATGTTGAAGTGTAATCCATACTGAAGGCTGTAGTCTTTGATCTTCATCAGTAAGTGCTTTAAGTCCTCTCCACTTTCAGCAAGCAAGTTTGTGTCATACGCATATTGCAGGTTGTTAATGAGTCTTCTTCCAATCCTGATGCCCTGTTCTTCTTCATATAGTCCAGCTTTTCGGATTATTTGCTCAGCATACAGATGGGATAAGTATGGTGAAAGGATACAACCCTGATTTTAAACCACTCAGTATTCTCGTGTTTGGTTTGCACTACTGCCTCTTGGTTTATATACAGGTTCCACATGAGCACAGTTAAGTGTTCTGGAATTCCCATTCTTTACAATGTTATCCATAATTTGTTATGATCCACACAGTTGAATGCCTTTGCATAGTCAATAAAACACAGTAAACATCTTTCTGGCATTCTCTGCTTTTAGCCAAGATTCATCTGACATCAACAATGCTATCCCTCATTCCACATCCTCTTCTGAATCTGGCTTGAATTTCTGGCAGTTCCCTGTTGATGTACTGCTGCAACCATTTTTGAATTATCTTCAGAAAATTTTACTTGTGTGTGCTATTAATGATATTGTTCGATAATTTCTGCATTCTGTTAGATCACCTTTGGAATGGGCACAAATATGGACCTCTTCTAGTCAGTTGGTCAGGGAGCTGTCTTCCAAACTTCTTGGCATAGATGAGTGAGCACGTCCAGCATTGCATCCATTTGTTGAAACATTTCAGTTGGTATTCAGATTTCTGGAGTCTTGTTTTTTGCCAATGCCTTCAGTGCAGCTTGGACCTCTTCCTTCAGTATCATCAGCTCTTGATCATATGCTACCTCCTGAAATGGTTGAACATCAACCAATTCTCTCATAATATGTGACATATTTTTGTGTATTTTAAAGCCCCAGTTAGATTGTTGGCCTAGACTTCTTCATGTCACTCACATATTGCTACGTATCTGGTACTGTGCCTGCGTGTAATTTGAATGCAATAAATACTGGTTGATTAAAAAAAAAGAAAGAAAGAAAATACGAGCTTTATAGTCTGAGCCTGACACAGCAGAGGGCCCATCAGTTTGTGCCTCAGTTTCCCTCCCTGAATCTCCACCTATTTAGCTGGGGCCTTGACTTTCAACCTGAGCCTACACCCACTGGCTTGGGCTTCTGGGACAGTCAGTGAGTAACAACATAGCCTGGCCAGTCCCCCACTGGTCCTTGCTTTATCCTCTTCTTCTTGGCCAAGATCCCCAAAATTATGAGATAAGGAGTCTGAACTCAGTCTCTCTCCCCGTCTTGGAGTGGGGGGTGGTTAGGAGAGCAGAGAGGCACACTTAAGCACAAAATTCTCAGGCTAGGTTCTATTTGCTGGCCATTCCATGAAGAAAATTGCCTTTGACTTGTTTGTACAAACAGGTTTGCAAATTTAGATTAGGAACATTTTTTAAAGCTCACCCTCCTCTCCACACTACTTGAAATGTTGTCATTTAAATTAGTTGTGGCTTCTTTCGAACAACTTTTTACCCCTAAGAATGTCAAGAACAATTTCCCAGAGTTAAGCCTTCATGGATACAAAACTATAGGCCTGAGCGTCTCCCTCACAGAGAGTTTGGATCTGGGCTATGTCCACACTGGGGAGTATCGGCTTGCTTCTTGCTGACTCAAGGAATCAGAGGGCTACAATGGAATCTTAGGGATCATCTGGTCCTGTGGTGATTAAGCCTTTCTAAAAAGCAGCAGGAGCCTCTTTAAATAGGAGGCGTCTTGCAGAGCTCTACCTATAAAGAATCAGCATGGAACAGCTCTGGCTCAAGGGCACATAGAAACAAAAGCCCTGACCTCCTCTGTCCCCTTCATCACCCCTCTGCCTCCTCCCCATTCCTGGAAACTCCTCTGTGACCCTTAGAACTCAGCAGAGAAGTTTGAGAAACTTTTGCCTATTTTGAGGTCCTGGTGGCAAAAATGGTTAAGTACTCAGGTACTAGCTGAAAGTTTAGCTGTCCGAACCCACTCAGTGGTATTGCGAAAGAAACGCCTGGCAATCTGTTTCCTCAAAGATTAAAAAAAAATGAAACCAAACTTGTTGCTGCTGAGTCAATTCTGACTCACAGCGACACTACAGGACAGAGTAGAACTGAGCCATAAGTTTTCCAAGGCTGTAATCTTTATGGAAACAGATTGCCACATCTTTCTCCTGCAGAGCAGCTGGTGGGTTCAAACCGCTGACCTTTTGGTTAGTGACCTAGTACTTACCCACTGCACCATGAGGGTTCCTTCCATAAAGATTAGAGTCAAGAAAATCCTGTGGAGCACAGTTCTACTCTAAAACACATGAGGTCACCGTAAGTCAGAATCGACAGACGGCAAAGGGTTTGGTTTGGTTTTTTGACCTGTTCTGGCCCCTCCCATTCCTATTTTATGAGATGAGGACATTGAGTCTCCATAAAATGGCCTCGCAAGGTCAGGCCAAAAGAGTCCGCTTGTCTCCTTGGCAAGGATGTTTCCAGTACCGCAAGCTGCCTCTCAGCTTCCTTTTAGTTGCTGGAATTTAAGGGCCCTGAGAGATTCAAAGCAGCTTTTGCATCTGTGTGGTCCCAGTGGAGTGTCGGCTATCCCACTGAACTCACTTGGGCCTGTGTGGCCTGCAGTCCTCAGTCAGAGGCCGCTCATACGCATGTCCTCACCCCGACCCCCTGCGGCGTTTCACTAAAACCCATTAAAGTCACAGAGGCTGTGCGCATGTGAAAACACTTACCATGTGCCATTTTGGTTCAAGACAGCAAATGAAGCCCACATTTAAAGTAAGTTGAAACTTGAGAGTCTTGAGTACTCTACCAAATTGGATCCCAAACTGCCCCTGCTTTGGAAGGTGATTCAAAACCTGACACACACAGACAAAATGCCCTGTGGCCACCTAACTTCTTGGGTCAGATTCTGGCCAGAGTTTTTCAAATTTTAAATACAACAAAATTCTTCTTCCTTCCTCCATCCCTCCCTCCCTCCCTATTTGTGTGTGTGTGTGTACAGTTCTATGAGTTTTAACACATACATAGATTCTCGTAACTACCACCATTTACAGGATAATGGACAATTCCAACACCCACCCCAAGTTCCTTCATACAATCCCTTCACAGAACATCCCCCTAACCCTTTATTCCTGGTGACCACGTATCTGTTCTCCATCCCCTATATTTTACCTTTTCCAAAATGTCATATAAATGGAATCATACAATATGTAACCCTTTGGGATTGCATAATACATTTGAGATTCATTCAAGTTATTGTGCGTACTAATAGTTTGCTCCTCTTCTTTTTTTAATTGTTGAATAGTATTCTATTACATGGATAAACAACAGTTTGTTTATCCCTGCATTTATTGAAGGACATTTAAGTTGTTTCCAGTTTTTGATGACTAGGAAAAATGCTACTATAAACGTTCATGTATGGTTTTTGTGTGGACATAAGTTTTCTTTTCTCTGAGAGAAATGCCCAGGAGTGAGATTGCTGGGTCACATGGAAAGAATATGTTAACCTTTATAAGAAAAAGCCAAACTGTTTTCCAGAGTGGCTGGACCATTGTACATTCTTTCCAGCAACGCTTGAGAGTTCTAGTTGCTCTACATTTTTACCCACACTTGGCATTGTTGGTAGTTTTTAAGCCATTCTAATAGGTGCGAAGTGGTATCTCATGGTTTTAATTTGCATTTCCTAATGACTAATCGGAGCCCTGGTGGCACAGTGGTTAAGAGCTTGGATGCTAACCAAAAGGTTGGTAATTCGAGTCCACCAGCTACTCCTTGGAAACCATATGGGGCAGTTCTATTCTGTCCTATGGGATTGCTATGAGTCAGAATTGACTTGATGGCAATGGGTTTGATTTTTGGTTTTTTTAATGACTAATGATGTAGAATATCTTTTCATGTGCTTAATTGTCATATATATCTTTGATGAAGTGACTTTTGATTTTTTTATTGGGTTGTTTGTTTTCTTATTGTTGAATTTTGTGAGTTTGTTATATATTCTGGATATGAGTCTGCTGTCGGACACGTGATTTGCAAATATTTTCTCCTGGTATACAGCTTGTCTTCTCATTCTATTTAGGTCCTTTACAGAACAAAAGTTTTAAATTTTGGTTTAAATCCAACTTTCAGATTTCTTTCAATGGTAATATGTTTTTTCATTATTATAGGTCTCTAATATATTTTAATATCTGTTAACATAGGTCCCTCTTCAAGCTTTTTCCTTCTAAATTTTCATGGCTGTTCTTACATGTTTATTCTCCTAGATGAACTTTAGAGTCACTTGGTCAAATTCCCAAAATATCCCATTAAGATTTTGATTGAAATTTTACTAAGTTTATATATTAATCTGAGAAGAGCTGACATTTAAATTACCCAACCAGAATTTTCTACAACGTCACCATCTTGAATAATTGACTATCTATTTGGAGAGGAAAAGTGGATTAGAATCTATACTTACCATGCAACAAGATGAAGCATAGATAGTTTAAAGATTTAAATATAGAAAATTAAACCTTAAAAGTACTAGAAGAAAATATTTGTGACATTGGGCATGCAAGATACTTTTCTAGGATATGATACCAAAACCAGGAGCCATGAAGGAGTTTGAGAATTAAAAAAAAAAAAAAAGATTGAAAGGCAAATCACAAATTGAAAAATATTTTGCCATATATACATACATAAAAAACAAAGGATTAATATCTTTGATATGTAAAAACCTTTTCCAGATCACTAGGAAAGGGTTGAACTTTTCCAATGGAAAAGAGAAAAAAGTAGCAGAACAAACAATTCACAAAGAAGTACAACTGGCCAATAAGCATATAGAAAGCCTTCTACCTTCTTAATTACATTCTTTCCAAGTTAAACAAGATAGTTTTTCACCTAAAAGCTGCCCAATATGTATTTTAAACATTATAACAGATACCTCGTGCAGAAGACACAGGTCCTTACATACAGGAGTCTTAAAATGTTCAAAGATTTAGTTACAAATATTGTCATACAATATTAGTTAACAAAAAATTGGAAGTAACCTAAATTTTTAAAAATGAGGAATTTTCTGAAAAGAATATTGAATATCCTGAAAAGCACAACACAAAACCTATGTAAAAAAAATAGTTTTATTCAATTTAAAAAAAAAAGAAAAGAGCGAATAAGAGGAAAGAAAGTATATACATATATTTTTAATGTTAGGTAAAATATATACCATAATATTACCACTGAGGGCAAGATTATGGTTGATTTTAATTTGTTTTTAGCTTGTTTAAATTTTATATAACAAGCACGTGTTACTTTTTTTAACAAGGAGGAAAAAATTTTTTTTTAATGTATCATTTTCACCTTTTCAAACCAGGAAAATAATTTTGAAAAATCATGATAGTTCTGTCATTTTGTTGTTGTTGTTAGGTGTCTTCTAGTTGATTTAGACTCATAGAACCACGGGTGACAGAGTAGAACTGCCCCATAGGATTTTCTTTTTTTTTCTAAATTTTAATTATTTTGTTGTTGTTGAGAATATATACAGTAAAATACACACCAATTCAACAGTTTCTACACGTACAACTTAGTGACGTTGATCACATTCTTCAAGTTGTACAACCATTCTCATCCTGCTTTTCTGAGTTGCTCCTCCCTCATTGACATAAACTCACTGCCCCCTAAGTTCCTATCTAATCTTTCGAGTTGCTGGTGTCAGTTTGATCCCACATAGATAGTTCTTAAAAGAGCATAATGCTCAAGGCAGAACTTTTTTACCACTTAAGCTAGACAATTGTTTGGTTTTAAGACTTCGGGGGATACTTTTGGTTTAAGGGTTAAAGTTTATCTGAGGGCAATAGTTTCAGGGGTTCATCTAGCCTCTATGGCTCCGGAAAGTCTTGTGGTCTCATGGCAAAGGAGGCAGTTATTCATGGAGGCAATTAGTCACACATTCCACATCCTTCTATTTCTGACTCTCCTTCCTCTGTTGTTCCAGGTGAATATGGAGTAATTGTTGTGCCTTGGCCCCGAAAGGTTTTCTTGGTTGTAATCCTTATGGAAGCAAATTGCCCGGTCTTTCACCCACAGAGTCACCAGGTTGGTTTGAACCATCGACCTTCTGGTTAGCAACTGAGCACTTAACCATTTGTGCTGCTAGGGTTCCTTAGTCCTGTCATAGGTACTATGAAACCAACATTCTTAAACATTGCTGATGGCATTACAAATTAGTATAAAACTCCTGAGCAAAAATTTTGCAATATCGAAGGCTATAAAACTTCATTTCCTTTGACCTTGTGAATATATCCCAAAGAAACAATTCAAAATCCTGAAAAAGTTAGGCACATGAAAATATTCATGGCAATACTATCTCTAATGGTGAACAATTAAAACCTAACCACAGTATCTTGTAATAGGAGAATGCTTACATAAAATATGATACATCTACTGAACGATTGGATAATATTTTTTAGAAAAAGGATTAGGAACATGTTGAGAGAAAACCAATGTAAAAATGTTTATAAGCTATAATTATAATGATGAGAATAATTATGCTCATGATTAAAAAATACTAGAATGAAACATAAAAATTAATGATTAAGGATGTAGAATTATACATGATTATTTCTTCCCTTTTTTCTGTTTTCCAAGTGTAGTTGTATTATATTCTTATAAAAAATTATATATGGAAGGGAAAAAGAAAAAAAACAAACAGTAAATTGAGTAGCAAGATAGAGAACGTGTAGGAAGGGAAAGAATGCAATGGATGATAAATGGGCCAGAAGAATACTGACTGGGCTGGTGGAGACCCTTGGAACAAGGAGCTGAGACAGGGCTAAAGGGCTCCTAGTTTGGGCAATGACTGATGGTGACACATGAACCTCGAGTGAAGACACAGTTTGTATGGCATGTCTTAGTTAGCCAGTGGTGCTGTAACACAAATACCACAAATGGGCAGCTTTAAAGAACAGAAACTTATTTGCTTGCAGTTCTGGAGGCTGAAAGTCCCAGTCAAGATTTTGGCCATGTGGATTCCTTCCTTGTTGGTAGCCTAGGGCTTTCCTTGGTGCTTGGCAATCCTCACGCGTCATCTGTCTTCCCCAGTTTGTGCTTTTATCTGTGTCTAATCGGCTCGTTTTATAACTCAGAAGTGATTACATTTAGGACGCACCCGACGCTGGTATGGCCTCATTAACATAACAAACGAAACCCTAAAACGGGATCACACCCACAAGTATGTTGTTGTTGTTGTGTGCTGTCAACTCATAGTGTCCCTATAGGACACAGTAGTTCCAAGGCTGTAATCTTTACAAAACTCCCATGAAGCAGCTGGTGGGTTCAAACCGCCAATCTTTAGGTTAGCAGCGGAGCACTTAACCACTGTGCCACCAGTGCTCCTTATCCATAGGTATAGCGGTTAGGATTCCAACACATATTTTGGGGGGACATAATTCAATCCATGACAACATGTCAATAAGAACCCATCTGATGAAATGTCAGACTCAGCAAGCTGCTCTGCCTGTCTGGCCTCTGTCACTGTTTCCCCACGAGTGCTGTAGAGAGATGGCTCATAGGAGGATTCCAGATAAGGCAGGGGGACCTATGATCCCCTGATAGTGCCTGGCCATTTGCCTTCTTGCCAAGAGTCCAATATGGCATTTGTGGCTCAGAGTCCCTACAGCTCCAACAGCAATGACTCTGGCTTCAAAGCTTAGTGAAAGAAGCCATTTTATATGTTTGGATGCAAGAAGCACTTTTTTGGAAGCGGGGCCAAGATGGCATAGTAGTCAGACACTTCCTGTGGTCCCTCTTACAACAAAGACCCCAAAAAACAAGTGAATTGATTATGCACGACAATCTAGGAGCCCTGAACATCAAAGCAAAAGTTGAGGAGTCTGACTGACCAGCAGGGGGAAGGAGACATGGTTCAGAAGCAGTGAAGAGTTGCCAGACCTGACCTGGTGGGAATTTGCACCCTTGAGGCTGGATTGGCTGGCGTGTGTGGTGGGGCAAGCAGTGGCATTCGCGACGCATTTTCCACACCGAGAGAGACTAAGTGGCGGAGAGTCTACTCAGGACTCCAGAACTAGTGAAAAGCAGTGTTTAATCGGCAAAAGATAAGTACGTGTGTCTAACCGGCCATGTGGATCAAAAAACACCCCCTTTGGGAAAAACCTCTCTTCCATTTACCCGCCCCTTCCTCACTCTGCACCAGGTCCCGGATGGCTCTGGCGACTGCTGCATCTCCTGGGCCGGAAGTAGGACCCGTCACACGCCCTGAGCCATACTCCCGGCCTTGGAGCAGGAGCAAATTAACAAACAGGAAAAAATAATCTGCCAGTTCCCCTAAGCCAGGAACTCAGGGTAGGCACAGCTCCTTTGCCTAGGCACAGGCATAAGGAGTCCACAGATATGAATGCCTTTCACCCCTGCATAGATCTGTGTGGGCCCATTTCAACAGCGTAGGCCCTCATTACCACAGTATAATAGGGTATATAGCTGAAGCCTAACTTCAACTGTATCAGCTATACGGTGGAGTGGCAGGTAAGTGACATTTGATACCACTCTATCCATTAAGCAAGGTCCTCACCTACCCACTTCAGGGGCTTGAGGACTGGTGGCTCCGCTCACGCCACAAAGCCACTGTGACAGGGGTCCAAGAATAAGTGGTGCCTCCCAGTCCTTACAGCCAACAGCATTGGGTGCCCATAGTCTGGCTGCGAAACCTACCCACCTAGGCACCTAGGGAACAGGGAAACGCCTTCCTCCCAGACACTTAGGGGCAGCTGTCAGCCCCCTGCCTTGCTTAGTGTGTGAACCCCTACTGCAGCCAGATACCTGTGCCTAATCCAATCACCCCTGCCCATTTAGGACTGTAGGTGAGAGCCTGCACCACATAGTTGGTGACTGACTACCTGGACACCTGAGCTGAATCCTTACGAGAAAAGTAAATGGACTCCTGGGCTCATCTACATAAGTAACAGATCTAACCACCCGGTGACAGGATGTTAGAGTTCCAAAGGCACCAATAATCAAACTAGCTCACACGAGCAGCCTATTTGGGCATATCAAAACAAAACAAAACAAGAAGCTAGGACACAGTAAGCAAACATAAAATAAATCGATATAATAACTTATCGATGGCTCAGAGACAACAGTCAATATATCACATAAAGAGGCAGACCATGATGGCTTCAGCAAGCTCCCAAGACAAAGAATCACAAAATTTTCCAGCAGAAGAGAACTTCTTGGAATTACCAGAGGTAGAATACAGAAGATTAATATATCAGAACTCTTCAAGAGATCAGGAAGAAGATCATGCAAAACCCAGAACAAGCCAAGGAACATGCAGAAAAAGCAACAGAGGAGCTTAAGAAGACGATAGAAGAGGATAATGACAAATTTAGCAGGCTGCAAGAATCCACAGAGAGACAGCAATCAGAAATCCAGAAGACTAACAATACAATTTCATAATTAGACAACTCAGTAGAAAGTCATAGGAAGAGAATTGAGGCAATGGAAGTCAGAATTAGTGAGACTGAAGATAAAGCACTTGACACCAACTTATTTGAGGAAAAATCAGATAAAAAAATTTTAAAAAAATGAAGAAAACTTAAGAATTACGAGGGACTCTATTAAGAGGAATAACCTACGAGTGATTGGAGTACCAGAACGGGGGGATAGAAGAAAATACGGAGAGAATTGTTGAAGATTTGTTGACAGAAAACTTCCCTGATATTGTGAAAGATGAGATGATATCTATCCAACATGCTCATCAAACCCCACATAGGGCAGATCCCAAAAGAAAGTCATCAAGACATATTATAATCAAACTTGCCAAAAGGATAGAATACTCCCAAACTCATTCATGAAGCCAGCATAACCCCAATACCAAAAACAGGTAAAGACACCACAAACAAACAAACAAAAAAATTACAGACCAGTATCCCTCATAAACAAAGACACAAAAATCCTCAACGAAATTCTAGCCAATAGAATTCAACAACATACCAAAAAAATAATTCCCCATGACCAAGTGGGATTCGTACCAGGTATGCAGGGATAGTGCAGCATTAGAAAAACAATCAGTGTAATCCATCACATAAATAAAACAAAAGACAAGAACCACACGATCTTATCAGTTGATGCAGAAAAGGCATTTGACAAAGTCCAACACTTATTCATGATAAAAACTCTCAACAAAACAGGAATAGAAGGGAAATTCCTCAACATAATTAAGGGCATTTATACAAAGCCAACAGCCAGCATCATCCTAAATGGAGAGAGTCTGAAAGCATTCTCCTTGAGAACGGGAAACAGACAAGAATGCCCTTTATCACCACTCTTATTCAACATTGTGCTGAGGTCCTAGCCAGCGCAATAAGGCTAGAAAAAGAAATAAAGGGCATCCAAATTGGTAAGGAAGAAGTAAAAGTCTCTCTACTTGCAGATGATATCTTATACACAGAAAACCCCAAAGAATCCACAAGAAAACTACTGGAACTATAGAAGATTTCAGGAAAGTATCAGGATACCAGATAAACATACAAAAATCAGTTGGATTTCTCTACACCAACAAAGATAACTTTTAAGAGGAAGTCACCAAATCAACACCATTTACAGTAGCTCCCAAGAAGATAAAATACTTAGGAATAAATGTAACCAGAGACGTAAAAGACCTATACAAAGAAAACTACAAGACACTACTGCAAGAAAACAAGAGACCTACAGGAGTGGAAGAACATACCTTTCTCATGGACAGGAAGACTCAACATTGTGAAAATGTTAATTCTACCCAAAGTGATCTACAGATACAATGCAATCCTATCCAAATTCCAAGGGCATTTTTTAATGAGATGGAGAAACAGATCAGCAACTTCATATGGAAAGGGATCAAAACGGATCAAAGACTTGAATATAAAATCAAAAATGATAAAGATCATGGAAGAAAAAATAGGGACAATGCTAGGAGCCCTAATATATGGCATAAACGGAATACAAACCATAAGTAACAACACACAAACACCAGAAGAGAAAATAGATAACTGGGAGCTACTAAAAATCAAACACCTATGCTCGTCAAAAGACTTCACCAAAAGAGTGAAAGGACAACCTACAGACTGGAAAAAAAAATTTGGCTATGACAAATCCGATCAGCGTCTAATCTCTAAAATCTATAAGATACTGCAAAACCTCAACAACAAAAAGACAATAACCCAAATAAAAAATGTGCAAAGGTACCCAAGGTTGAGAAAGGACAGCGTTGACATGTAGTGGGGTTGTTAACCATTGTCATAGGGCAATATGTGTACTAACTGTTGAAAGAGAAACTATTTTGTTCTGTAAACCTTCATCTAAA
>NW_004443947.1:450902-463011 GCF_000243295.1 Trichechus manatus latirostris | reverse complement strand
CTCCTTGGAATATATCCTAGAGAAATAAGAGCTGTCATGCGAATAGATATATGCACACTCATGTTCATTGCAGCACTGTTCACAATAGCAAAAAGATGGAAACAACCTAGATACCCATCAATGGACGAATGGATAAACAAATTGTGGTATAACCACATAATGGACTACTATGCAGTGATGAAGAAGAACCATGAATCTGTGAAACATCTCATAACATGGACAAATCTGGAAGGCATTATTCTGAGTGAAATTAGTCAGTAAAAAAGGGCAAATATTGTATAAGACCATTATTATAAGAACTCAAGAAAAGGTTTAAACACAGAAGAAAACATTCTCTGATGGTTACAAGGGTGGGGAGGGAAAGGGAGAGGGATATTCACTAACTAGATAGTAGACAAGAGTTATCTTAGGTGAAAGGAAGGACAACACACAATACAGGGGAAGTCAGCACAAATGGACTAAACAAAAAGCTAAGAAGTTTCCTGAATACAACCAAACACTTTGAGGAATAGAATAGCAGAGATTGGGGTCTGGGGACCATGGTTTCAGGGGACATCTAGGTCAATTGGCATAACAAAGTTTATTAAGAAAATGTTCTGCATCCCACTTTGGTGAGTAGCATCTGGGGTCTTAAAAGCTAGCAAGCAGCCATCTAAGATGCATCAATTGGTCCCAACCACTTGGAGTAAAGGAGAACGAAGAACACCAAAGACACAAGGAAAGTATTAGCCCAAGAGACAGAATGGGCCACATAAACCAGAGACTGCATCAGCCTGAGACCAGAAGAACTAGATGGTGCCCTGTTACCACCAATGACTGCCCTGACGAAGAACACAACAGAGTCCCTGATGGAGCAGGAGAAAAGTGGGGTGAAGTAAAAAGACCAGACTTAATGATTTGACTGAGACTGGAGGGACCTGGAAAACATGGCCCCCGGAGTCTTTGTTAGCTCCAAACTAAAACCATTCTGGAGGTCAACTCTTCAGACAAAGATTGGAGTGAACTATGGGACATAAAATGATACTTGTGAAGAGAGTGCTTCTTAGCTCAGGTAAACACATGAGACTAAATGGGCAGCTCCTGTCCGGAGGTGAGATGAGAAGGCAGAGAGGGTCAGGAGCTGGCTGAATGGACATGGGAAATCAGGGGTGGAAAGGAGGAGTGTGCTGTCACAGTATTGGGAGAGCAACGAGGGTCACATAACAACGTGTGTATAAATTTTTGTATGAGAAACTAACTTAATTGTAAACTTTCACTTAAAGCATAATTAAAAAAAGACAAAAATAGGAAGGGGTGGAAAATATGGCAACAGATACTGGTGATGGTTGCACATGGTTAATGTAATCTATGTCACTGAATTGTACGTGTAGAACGTGTTGAATTGGCGAATGCTGTGTTTTATATATGTATATACATATACGTATATAACCACAATTAAAAAAAAAAGAAGTACTTTTTTTCTGAAATGAAGGCATTAAAAATAATGCTTATTAAAGTCAACTCAGACAGGATAATTAAAGGCAGAACCGTCCTGGTCTAAACACAGCTTTCAAACTCGAATGTTGCTGCACACACACCCCTGGGCCCCGTCCCCTCTCGTTTTTAGTTACTATTTTTCCTAATTAGAGAAGTAGCCTGAGAAACAGGGAAGCTTTTGTTGTCTCATCTTAATAAGGTGCTGAGAAGATTATACGTAAAGCTCCCTATTCCATGACTCCTGAGATAAAGCATTGGGACTCAGTCATATCCAGCACAGTTAAGTCAATCTGACCTGAGCTTCACTGATTGTGTCCAAACAATTCTTTCACCAGTATCAGACTAGTAGTCATCAACAAACATTTATTGGACACCTACTGGGCATAAAGGTATTGCACTGGGCAAATCTGCTGCAAAAGACCTCTTTAAAGTGTTAAAAAGCAAAGATGTCACTTTGAGGGCTAAGGTGCGTCTGACCCAAGCCATGATACTTTCAATCACTTCATATGCACGTGAAAGCTGGACAATGAATAAAGAAAACCAAAGAAAAATTGATGCCTCTGAATTATGGTGTTGGCGAAGAATATTGAATATACCATGGACTGCCAGAAGAACGAACAAATGTGTCTTGGAAGAAGTACAGCCAGAATGCTCCTTGGAAGCAAGGATGGTGAGACTTCGTGTCACATACTTTGGACATGTTATCAGGAGGGACCAGTCCCTGGAGAAGCACATCATACTTGGTAAAGTACAGGGTCATTGAAAAAGAGCAAGACCCTCAACGAGATGGACTGAAGCAGTGGCTACAACAGTGGGGTCAAGCATAACAACGATTGTGAGGATGGCGCAGGACCAGGCAGTGTTTCATTCTGTTGTACGTAGGGCCACTATGAGTCAGAACCAACTCAACGGCACCTAACCACAACTAACACTGGACAAAAACCCTGCTTTTCACATATTGCCTTGCAGTTAATTGTGGCTACGTTACTAGTTTGCGACCGGAAGTGATGTGAGCAGCTTCAAGGGCATGTTCTTAAAGAAAAGATGCATGGCCACCCCTTCCCTTCCTTGCTTCCTGCAGGCTGAGTGATGACACAGTGGTCAGAGCTGAGCAGCCATCTTAGACCCTGAGATGGCACCAAGGGTGGAGAATGGTAGAATGATGAAACATTAGGAACCTGAGTCTCCAACACCTCTGAGCCGTTATACCAGTACTTTTAAGGGGAATGCATTTCTGTCATTAAGAGCCTGGAGTCCCTAGGTAGCGCAAATAGTTAAGTGCTCAGCTACTAACCAAAAGGTTGGTGGTTGAATCCACCCAGAAGCACCTTGGAAGAAAGGCCTGTGGATCTACTTCCGAAAAATCAGCCATTGAAAACTCCATAGAGCACAGTTCTACTTTGACACACATGGGGTCTCCATGAGTTGGAATTGAGGCGATGGCAACTGGTTTGTTTGTTTTTGATTTTGTCATAACAGCCTAATCTATATCCTAACACCCACCAACTGTCTGTTAGCTTGTTGTACTGTGGTGGCTTGTGTGTTGCTATGATGCTGGAAGCTATGTCACTGGTATTTCAAATACCAGCAGGGTCACCCATGGTGGACCGGTTTCAGTAGAGCTTCCAGACTAAGACAGACTAGGAAGAAAGGCCTGGCAATCTACTTCCAAAAATTATCCAATGAAAACCTTATGGGTCATAGAATATTACCTGCGACTTTGACTTGCTTACTTTGGATACATCATCAGGAGGGACCAGTAGCTGGAGAAGAGCATCACGTTTGGTAAAGTGGTAAAGTGGAGGGCTAGTGAAGGTGAAGGAGACCCTTAATGAGATGGATTGACTCAGTGGTTGCAACAAAGGACTCAAGCATACCAACGATCATTAAGATGGCACAGGACTGGGCAATGTTTCATTTTGTTATCCATGGGGTCACCATGAGTCAGAGCCAACCTGGCAACTAAAAACAACATATCCTAACACATCAAGGGTAGCCTATAATAATAGATATATTAATAACAGCAACCATTTGAAATATAAACCATGTGCCAGGCAATGTGCTATGTGCTTTATATACGTTATCTCGTTTGATACCTCACAGAAATCCTGTTAGGTAGTGTCTTAGTTATCTAATGTTGCTATAATAGAAATACCACAAGTGGATGGCGTTAGCAAACATAAATTTATTCTCTCACAGTCTAGGAGTCTAGAAGTCTGAATTCAGGGCACCAGCTCCAGGGGAAGTCTTTCTCTCTCTGTTGGCTCTGGGGGAAGGTCCTTGTCATCTATCTTCCCTTGGATCTAGGAGTTTCTCAGCACAGGAACCCCAGGTCCAAAGGATGCACTCTATCCCTGGCTCTGCTTTCTTGGTGGTATGAGGTCCCTTTCCTCTCTGCTCACCCCTCTCTTTTATATCTCAAAAGAGATTGACTCAAGATACAATCTAATCCTGTAGATTGTGTCCTGCTTCATTAACATAACTGCCTTTAATTCTCCCTCATCAACATCACAGAGGTTAGGATTTATACCATGTAGGATAATTATACTAGATCACAAAATGGAGGACAGCCACACAGTACTGGAAATCACGGCCTAGCCACAAATTATGGGGGTACACAATTCAATCCATAGTCCTATTTTACAGATAAGGAAATTGAGGCCCAAAGAGGTGGGCAAAGTTACAGTGAATTGGAGATGGAAGCAGAACTTAAACTTAAGTCTTCAAAATCTCAGTTTAGATTGTCTCCCATTACCCTGTGCTGGGTACTTGCTCCAAGTTATGTAGTTTTTCTTTCTACTCAATTATTTTTGAGAACGTACTATTTTGTAAATCAAAGTTAATTCTGAGCACAAACAGCATAACGAATGACGGATATCTATTTTATTAGAACTCAGACCTGTCAGAACTCAATTTTCAACTCCTACTAAATTGACTTTATTTTAAAACTTTACGTCTATTGAACTATTTACATTTTAAGAACTGATATCTTCAAGACACATCCCTCCAAAGGAGAAACATAAGATCACATCATTCCCATTTGTCTTGTTAATCAGTAAAATGATTACTGATTTTCCTTCAGTACTGAATTTTACCTCAAAACAAGATTGGTGATATATGAATATATGGTATAAATTTCTTACCTAGAAGTCTCAAAAGAATCAGAAGCAATGAAAGAATTCGGTAATATTGTGACAAAACTTAATGTAGAAATCAAGAGCTTTCCTATATAAAAACAATAACCAGTTATAAAATATAATGGCAAAAAGATCCTTTTTCTTTCCTTTTTTTTCCTATGTATACATATATATGTTTATATATGTACAAAATATTTCTGGAGGGATATTGAATAAAACTAAAGTATTGGTGTTTTGTGGGGAAGGGAATTAAGTTTCTGGAAAATAGAAGGGCATCTTTTCACAGTATGCTCTACAAACAATAGCATTTTTGAACCTTGTGAATGGATTATTCATTAAAATTTTTTTCAATCATTAAAGAAAAGTTTTGGGCAACTTCTCTTCTTATCTCCATGAGCCACTCATTTTCTAAGTACCCCTGTGCAGGTGGCACTGTTGCAGATGCAGTGGGGGAGACTGTAGAGCTGGAGTTTTGTCCAATTATAACTTCAAATTACAGTATTTATCCTCAAGCACCCAAGCTTCAGTTATTATGGAACTTGTCCCTTAACTAAAAAGCTTCAAGCGTCACAGAATCTCAGAGCTCATAGCTAGTAAGATTCTTAAGACTGGTCCATGGCACACTTTTATGGGGCCAGTTCATTTGTTCATTCAGTTATCCAACACATCTATGACGAAGACAAGACAAAGAAGACGATGATGTTGATGGATGCTATCCCCATTTTACAGATGATAAAACGGAGGCACAGATGGTAAAACAACTTGCCTAAGCTCACACACTTTTTCTGGAATAGTGGCAGAGCAGAGATTCAAACCCAAGCAGTCTGGTTCTAGAGCCCTGCTCTTCACCAATAGTCTACATTGTTGTTGTTGTTGTTAGGTGTTGTCGAGTGAGTTCCAACTCATAGCAACCCTGTGTACAATGGAATGAAACACTGCCTGGTCCTGTGCCGTTCTCACAATCGTTACTATGTCTGAGCTCATTGTTGCAGCCTCTGGGTCAGTCTATCTCCCTGTGGGTCTTCCTCTTTTTCACCAACCCTCTACTTTACCAAGCATGATGTCCTTCTCCAGGGACTGGTTACTCCTTGTCCTTTTTCCTAGTCTGTCTTAGTCTAGACGCTTCGCGGAAACCTGTCCACCATGGGTGACCCTGCTAGTATTTGAAATATTGGTGGTATAGCTTCCAGCTTCACAGCAACATGCAAGCCACCACAGCTCAACAAAGTAATAGATCAGTGGTGGCTCAAAAAGAATATTCTATGCTGCCTCTCAATGTCTCATCTACGTCATGCCTGTGCCGGGCTAGAGATACTAAAATAAAAAAATTTTAAAAAAGCCCCTAATCTTCCAGGAGCTTCCATCTAGGAGCAGGGGTATAAATAGATGTGACAGATAATTACAAAATACGATAAAGTCATCGAAAAATTTCAAATATCACACTCTCAGAATAAAGAGCTGCTTATCTCTGCCTTTGAAAACCCTACTTTCCTCTTCATACAGTAGAGAACAATAATTATATTATGATATACAAACACAGCCTTTGGACAGTTAACAGCCCTGAAAAAGTGATCACAGATGAAGTTGAAAGGACAGTCCACCCACCCCCGATCCTACCTCAAGCACTCGGTTAATAAATCTAGGCAATGTTTGAGAATTGCTGACATGACATAAAAAAGCTCATTGCAGGACTTCACTCAAACCAGTTTCTAAATTTAAAAGCCTGTAAAAAGCAACTCAGATCAAAAGCTGAACAAATGACCACTTTCTTTATGGTTATCATATGTACTAACAAACCGAGGCTCACGGGCCTGAGTGCTATCAGCTGAAAAACATGTGTGGTTGAGAGCAGAATCCCCACAGCCCCCAAGCAATGACAAGCAGGCAGGGGCACGCCTGGCTTAGATCAGGGTGGCCAGAGAAGCCTGCACTTTTGAGGCAAGGCAGTGAATGCGTATGGGCCTCAGTTTTCCTCGTCTGTGAAATGAGGCTAACAACATCCTTTTGGCAGAATTGTGAGGCTCAGACGAGCAGACCTGCTCAGTATCTGGGATGGGGTCCGGTTCCCAGCAGGGCTTCAGCACGAAGTATCCCCTTCATTCTTTCCAGCTCACATGATACCCATGGAGACAATGCATTCTTGTTCCTATGAGGGAGTGAAGACCCACTTGAGTGGGTGGAAAGTTCGAATTCCACACTGTTCTACAGGAATGTCTCCAATCCCTTACTGAGCCAATTCCTTACTGAGCCCACCATCGTAAGGGTGACAAAGGAGAACAAGGCCCACGATGGACTTTTTCTGACCCCCGAGTTGCTCAGGGTCTATTTCAGGAGAAGAGACGCTCACACAAAGTGACGGTGGGAGGAGCTAGGCACAGTACTGTGTGAGGGAGAACCAGCCCTGGCTTTGGCCAGACAAAACAGGGTGTGAATCCCAGTGTCACCGTGAACACCCTGTGTGACCAGGCCAAGCCACTCAACGATGGTGAGCCTCAGTGTCCTCCTACGTAAAGAGCAGAACAATAACACCGGGCGCACACAAGCAGGTGCACCACAGAGTATGGAGTGCGTTTTTTTCTCAAATTACAGAATCTCAGAACATTAGAGCCATGAATCCTATCTTGGTGAAAAGCATCACCAGGTACCCAGCTGACCAAATGGGAGACTAAGGAGTCTATCCTCTATTACCTCCTGCTTCAACTTCCACATCCAAGCAAGACGTCATTGCCTATCCTTATCATCTCTTCGCTCCCTGGGTGGTGCAAATGGGTAACGTGCTTGGCAGCTAACTGAAAGGCTGCAAGTTGGAATTTACCCAGAGGCACCTCAGAAGAAAAGCTTGGCAATCTACTTCCAAAAAATCAGTCATTGAAAATCCTGTGGAGCATGGTTCTACTCTGACACACATGGGGTCACCATGAGTCGGAATCAATTCGACAGCAACTGGTATCACATCTCCACTGTGTCTCCTCCATGCCATTCCAAGCAGAACCCTACATGTGGTGAAGATGTCAGCATCCTTCTCCTGGACAACCATAGTGGTCTCCCACCTTGTCTCCCTGCCCAGGCCTGTCCCTCCCACTCATGCTCCCCACTGGCTGTCAGACCCAGGGAGCCACCGGAAATGCAGACCTCATCACTTCACTTCCTTGCTGGAAACTCCCCCCGGCTTAGCAGCTCTGCCATCAGGAAAAAGTCCAAACATCATCATATGGTCTGACAGATACTTCACTGAGACAGTTTAACTTGACAAAATAATTTGCATGTGTATTTAGAAGAACAAACAGACAAGAATAGCTAAGACATTTTTGAAAACGAGAACGGTATTATGTAATCACATGAATTAAAACAATGTGGCATTGGCACAGATTTTGAAAAAAAAAGAAAAAAGATCCTAGTGTGCAAAACAATTTAGCTTCTAAAAAGGAGAAAAACAGATTATTCAGCAAATGGTGTTAGAGTAACTAGCTATTTTTAAGATCTTCAAGTCACAGCCTTTCCTCACACCACACATCATAATGAATTGCAGCTGGGAAAAAAAAAAGAGCAAAGTGTAAAAATAAATGAAGCCTTACATAAACTAGAAGGAAATATGAGTAAACACTTAATTGACAGATGAGGCAGGACTGGACTTTATAAGCATAAAAGCAATGAAAGAGATAGATCAACAATATGATTCGTTTAAAATTTTCAAAAATCATAAAAGTTGAAAGGCAAACGACAAAGTGAGAAAAATATCTGCAACAAACATAAACAAAGGAGTGTTGTTTTTGACGTATTAAAAAAATCTTACAAATCAATAAGAAAAATACTAAAACTTCCTGACTCTCTACCCCAACAGACAATTCAAAATAGAACTACAACAACAATAACAACAAATGAAACAAAAAACCCACTGCTGTCGAGTCAATTCCAATTCACGGTGACCCAATGTGTTATAGAGTAGAACTGAGCTCTATAGTGTTTTTTTGGCTGCAATCTTTACGGAAGCAGATCGCCAGGCCTTTCCTCCACAGCACAAATGAGTGGGTTTGAACCTCCAGCCTTTAGGTTAGTAGCCAAGCACAAACCTTTTTTTGCCACCCAGGAAACTAGAAGAACTATAACTATCCAATAAACATAGCTGATAATAAAAAATACGCAGAGATCAAACAATGAAGTTTCCTGTTTTGAATCTGTTTGGTAAAACTGACTCATTAACTATAATTAATAATAACAAATAAATGTTAAGGATACAGGGAAGCAGGTACTGTCATACACAGCTAGTTCTGAAAAAGGAATTTGGCATATCCTCAGCTTAAAAATGTTCACTATTTTGGACTAATTTCATTCCTAAAATTCTGACCTAAAGAATTTAACAGAAAGAAAAGTCAAAGATAGATGTTTATCACAGCATTCTTTATAATAGCAATAATTTGAATGCAACCTTAATGACCAAAATAGAGAAAATTTTACTTTAAATACAGACTATTATGCCCCCATTAAAAAGGAGGTTTTCCTTAAGGACAAAAGGAAATGCCAACAAAGAAAATCTTGAATTGTGGTCAGTAACCATATGGTTGAAGGTAGTTTGCTATTGTTATTCTGAGACTGTTGCATGCTTATTATGGGATAAAACAAGTGACTTAGGTTGGGGTTGTTTGAGAAGCAGGATTTTCAGGATGAAAAAAAGATCAAGTTAAGTAAAAACCCTGTAGCCCTGAATTTAAATTGAAAATATCGCATGAACTCACAATATGTTTTATTTTAAAAACAAACATTATCTAGTTCTGCCCACTAAAAAGCCCTACAAAAAAGACCAACCCAGTACCAATGGGTACCCATAGTGCCCAGATCACGGTCTCTACATTTTCCTACGTCAGGGAATATGTAAGATGAGCCTGGACCATCCTGCCACAGTAGAAGCAAAGAAATCATCAAAGACTACTTCCTGTTGTCGTTGTTGTTAGCTGCTGTTGAGTCAACCCCTGGCTCACGGAGACCTTATGGACAATGGAACATAAAGCTGCCAGTCCTGTGCCATTACCACGATCGGTTGCAGCTTGGACCCCTGTGTTCCATAGGATTTTCATTGGCTGATGTTCAGAAGTAGATCACCAGGTCTTTCTTCCTAGTCCATCTTAGTCTGGAAGCTCTGCTGAAACCTGTTCAGCATCATAGCAACATGCAAGCCTCCACTGACAGACAGGTGGTGGCTGTGCATGCAGCAGGGTCATGTCAAAAGGATTCAAGAACCAACTTGAACAGGCTCCCACTGGCCAAGAAGAGACCCCTTTTAAACTTAATAAGATAAATAATTGCAATGCACAGAAACACCTTA
Organism: Trichechus manatus latirostris; assembly: GCF_000243295.1. Classification (NCBI taxonomy): domain Eukaryota; kingdom Metazoa; phylum Chordata; class Mammalia; order Sirenia; family Trichechidae; genus Trichechus; species Trichechus manatus. Next base: position 453,078 of record NW_004443947.1, on the reverse strand, counting down.
CATATGTTTAAATGCATGAGTTCATCATGATATGAACACAGTGGTCACCTTTGGCGGATGCGAGAGAACAAACTCATTATTTTGAAAGTTGGTAAATAAAGGGGGAAAAAATCTATCCTGGTATTCCTAAGTGAACTCCACTTGGGGGGAAACCAAACATTTGATGTGGGCAAGTTTCTCTTTATAGAAGCATTCCAGCAAATAAATAAAGGAGTAATAGAATTAAAATATGGCCATTTTACAAACCCCTACTAAAGTAATAGATCTAGGCAATGAGCATCAGGGCCTTTTAATGTCACAAAAAGAAACACACCCCTGTGTGCCTGCTGGTGGGAGCACACACCATCACTTATTAAGTATTCTTAGACATCTCTGTGAGACAGTTCTACTCTGTCACATGGGGTCACTATGAGTCGAAAAGTGACTTGACGGCACCTAAAAATAACAACCACAAAAATCAAATCTGATTTTCATCAAGCCTCTAGGTCTACCCACCAATCTACAGGAAACACAGGAGCAGAGGAACATGTTAAATGACACCGCAGGAATGCAATCATCAAAATAGATACGGTGGGAAACTCTGCAGGACAGATGACCAAGTTTCTTCAACAAAGTAAATTGTGAGGAAAAACAAAAGAGAAAGAGGCAGAACCTAGAGATTAAAAGAGACTTAAAAGCAGAGCTTGACCAAGGTAAATGATGCCACTAAGAAATACATAAGACAAACAGACATTTTTGGTAAAGGATAAGACATATATAATTTTGCAACAACACCAACAACCAGAAAAAAAAAGTGTGTGGTTACATAGGTGTGTATATATGGATATATGTGTACAGGTATATTTGTGAGTACATATGAATACACAAACAGATGTATCTATCTGTGTGCACATATGTATACACACAGATGTATCTATATGTATATACATGTAGGTATGTGCATACATATATATTCATATCCATAATAAACTACATAGGGGGCACAGTTACAGATACTTCTTAGATATAACCAAACACTTTGAGAGTCTGGTTTTCTGGATTCGAAGGCTTAGGACCATCATCTCATGGGACAACTTGGTCAATTGGCATAATACAGTTCATAAAGTGTATGTTCTACAACCTAGTTTGGTGAGTAGTGTCTGGAGTCTTAAAGGCTTTTAAGCGGCCATCTAAGATACAACTATTGGTCTCTACTCATCTGGAGCAATAGAGAAAGAAGGAAACCAAAGACTTAGAGAAGAAACTAGTCTACAGGACTAACAGTCTACATGAACCACAGCTTCATCTACCCTGAGACCAGAAGAACTAGATGGTGCCCAGGTACCACTACTGACTGTTCTGAGCAGGGCCACAATAGATGGATCTGGAGTGAATGAGAGAAAAATGTGGGACAGAACTCAAATTCTTAAAAAGTTCAGACTTACTGGACCAGTTGAGACTGGAGGACTCCCTGAGACTATCGCCCTGAAACACTCTTTAAACCTTGAATTGAAACTAGCCCCTGAGGTTACTTTTTAGCTAAATAACAGAGTGGCTCATAAAATAAAGAATATAACCTGTGAGTACTACGTGCCTTTAAAAAATAATCTGTATGAGACCAAATGGTCAACAACTACCCTAAAGCAAAGAAGAGAAGGTAAGGGGGCAGGAAAACTAGATTATTGGAAATGAAACAATCAGAACGGAACTAATGAGAAGGTTGACATATTGTGAAAAATGTAACCAATGTCACTGAATAATTTGTGTAGAAATTGTTATGTAGGAACCTAATCTGCTGTGTAAACTCTCACCAAAAAATAATAAAATATTATTTAAAAAATTGCTATCTGATCAAAAAGGGGAAAATACAGAACAGCATTTTAAATTCTCATGGACTTCAGACCTTCTGGAGCCACTGAGGCTGGATGAACCCCAAAAACCATTACTCTGAAATAATCTTTAAACCTTAAACTAAAATATTCCCTAAAGTCTTCTCTAAACCAAACAATAGTTCAGCTTAAATAGTAAAGAATGTCTGCCTTGAGAACAAAGTGGGAGGCCTCATGCTACTTGATTTTAGAACCTATTATACCACCATGGTAGTCAAAACAGCCTGGTACTAGTACGACAACAGATACATAGACCAATGGAACAGAATTGAGAATCCAGACATAAATTCATCCACCTATGAGCAGCT